>NC_071983.1:417175-419810 GCF_026283585.1 Hylaeus volcanicus | reverse complement strand
ATGTATGTATGTATGTATGTATGTATGTATGTATGTATGTATGCATGAATGTATGCATGAATGTATGCATGAATGTATGCATGAATGTATGCATGAATGTATGTATGTATGTATGTATGTATGTATGTACATACACATAGACACACGAGGTGATTCAGCCAAGTATAAATACTTGAATACGGGCGGTTAATGTTTAAGATGTAAACGATAAAGGAAAAAAAAAGAACTCAATCTGCCTTGTTTTTTATGCAAAACGTATGAAAGTATAGAGTACCTAAACGATTTAGCAAAATGGAACAAAAAAATACTATTTAAAGTCTCTCTATATTATAAATATTATATATACAAATATAAGTATAAATATAAAAAAAAATATAAATATATACGAGCGAGGGATGAATATATTCGACGCGCCAGGGATGGGGGGTGGCATTTTGGACGGGATTTGGGCGGGATGGAAAGTATTTAAGAGTTCAAAAAAAAGAAAAAAAAAGTAAAAAAATTGATAAAAGAAAAAATGATTATTATTATTAATTAATCGATTATACTTATACGTGTGGAGACGACGGGGTTGGGTTTTATGGTGTAAACGTCGCATGCGTGTGCAAATTTCAAAGATTTCGTTGCGTTGTACACGAACTGGCAACTCGGAAGTAACATCAAAATACATACACATATGAAACACGAGACTCGAACTTGCAGATAGAAATTATCGGGTATAGTCGGTGGAAGACACTGTAGATCCTTCGAGTCACACCTATGTTGATTTATTAGTGAACTACAGATATTTATTTCGTATCATTTATCTTCACAGATGTAGAAAAATAAGTATAATAATTGAAAATTAAATGAATTCTCATAGACTTACCTAAATCTTCGTTTGCTATGAATGCATAAATTCGTTTCTTATACTTAAACAATAACAAACGCATTACAAATATGCTTCAGTCGCTAATTACTGGCACGTAACGATACCTTTTACACCGACTATACACTTTTTTTTATCATAGTTCATGACTTCGGTTCACCGAACGGTCTTTCCAATCAAGTTTTCCTTTCTCGCTTCTAATACGCGTACCTCGTGTATCTTCCTATCGTCAACGAAAGCTCTGTACCATATCTCCATGATAAGTATTTCAATTCATTCCAACGAACACGCAAACACACACAGAGGCACAGAGCAGCCGTAGAAAATACAACACAAACATACACACATACACACACGATACGTACACGCTCGCGCCAAGTCTTGTATTATAGTCTTAGGGGCATTCCATATATTACTCAATTTAAACACGAATTAAAAGAGAAAAACACTAACGTACACGCACGAATACGATATCTATACGAATACAATTAAATCGCTAGCAGTTGTATCAAATTCACGAGCACTCGTCGAGTTTCACGATCAGAGAATGGTTCGAGACACGCACGCACGTTACCAGAAGCTCCCCACGGAGGGTACCTTGCACCTCCAGAGCACGTTGAACGCGGACAGACATAATCGAGTGGGAGTTGTTCGCGCAGGGATGGTGTAAATTGCGATTAACGAACAATACAACGCGACAATAATTAAATCGGGGATTATCGGAGAGGGTCTTGAATGCCCCAAGGCGACGATGTTTTTCTTCTTCATAAACAAGCTGTAAGGCACACTTGCACGACGACATGTGCGTTTCGTTGATGAAAAAACAAAAACGTATCGCGATCGGTGACATTCGAACGAGACTCGTGACTGGTGAAAACATGCTTTCCACTTTCGTACGAACTTTTCGCAAACGAGATACGAGACGACTCGGTTACGTCGAACGGTGTGATTTTTAATACGAGAAAAAATGTATATTAAATTTCAGTGGGGTAGTTTGTTGCGACCCACGCAGCCTTACTGGGCCTTATTAAAGTATTATCGCATTACTACTAAATTTAACTGTTAAAGTTAACGATAAAGCTTAAGGGTACTTAAATAAACGAGAACTGAAGTGAAACGAGTAGCAAGATGAAGGAAAAGAAGCAGAACAGAGAGGGACGCAGCGGAATTGTTTGCACCGAGCACGAAAATCATTGGGGGTTGATATGGCGCCCGTATGCGGAAATTAACGAAAGACTAATACAATAAATGCCCGTGAACAGTAAACGAGACGTGTAGACGAACGTGACACGTGGAAGATCGACGTGTCGATTTCTTTTGCCCAAGTTCGGCGTTCAAAACGTACGTAGTGCCGACAAAAAGTGAAAACAGACGGACAGAATGTGGGAAACGTAATGGAAAAACAAAGACTGAGAGCGTAAGCAGGTGTGAATGTGGGGGACGGCCTTTAGAGAGAGAAAGACGCGAGATATGTCCGAGTTTCTGCCGTACACATAGCCAAATATCGAAGAATGGAAAAAACTAATTGCGTCCAAAGTAAACTTAAATAATGCTTAAGCGAGCGTATATCTAGTATCGTTAAGGGCCTTTTCATCATCTCCTCCATCTAGTTCAACATTCTCATCCTCTACTTCCTCTATCTACTTCTTCTATTATCAATATTACACTTATTATTATTAATACTACAGCTGGTATGACTGCTACTACTACTACTACCACCACTACTACTACTACTACTACTACTACTACTACTACTACTACTACTAC
>NC_071983.1:300000-417165 GCF_026283585.1 Hylaeus volcanicus | reverse complement strand
CTACTACTACTACTACTACTACTACTACTACTACTACTACTACTACTACTTTTACTATTACTACTACTACTACTACTACTACTACTACAACTACTACTTTTACTATTACTACTACTACTACTACTACTACTACTACTACTACTACTATTACAACTACTACTACTACTGCTACTGCTACTACTACTACTACTACTACTACTACTACTATTACTACAACTATTACAACTACTACTACTATTACTACGACTACCATTAGTAGTACTTCTTCTACTATTACGACTACTACATTTTTCGAAAGAAAAAAAAAATAAAAAACCTAATTTGTTGGAAAAAAATCTAGGAATACGTACGGGTCTCTGACGAAGCCTTTAATGAGTGCAAGGACTGTGTTTACGGGTACCACCCACTTTATTATATAAAGTGGTGAAACGTTGGTAGTACCGATAATAATTATATTTAAATGCTAATGATAATAACAATTAACGTGATAATAATAATAATGCGTTAGCAAGACAAAGACGATCGAATGAATTTGCGTTCGGTCGCGGAGAATTAACCCAATGGAGCAGTTGTTAAGTCTACCCTTCCTAACTTAAGGTCTTCGGAAACTTGAGAGATGTTTTAGGGCGGGGAAAAACACAATGGGAAACAAACAATTAAACATTTAAAGAAACAGTTACTGTGAGGTATTCGCCGGTTCAATACACAATTTTACATCATTCGGTAGCCGATAGTTCGGTGTGTTGTCATTTCAGTCATTGACCTTGTGTCCTCGCTAATATTCTAAAACGGAAAAAAAGAATATAATAGCAATTATTTTTGTTAAAGAAATCAATACCAATACCTCTAACGTTATCGTTCCTGTTTACATAGGTCGCTCGTACATATTGGTACGTGTACGAATGTACGCGGCATCATACACACAAAACACATTACACATACACTCTATTCACTTAGTTAAAACAAGACATATTACTACGAGTTTCTTTTTTTTATCTCCTCATAGTGATTATACTTGGACAGACAAACGTGAAGACGCGGGGTTCGGTGATTCAAGTGACGATCGCGGAGATATAGTGAGACAGAAGAATGAAACGGTCAGAATAGCAATTACGAATAACGAATCAAAGCAATGTCGTCGACTTTGAGAATCATCGAGCACTAACAGAAAAGTCGGACCATATGTTATATCGTTTCCCATATATTGTTCGTTGCAATTATTATTCGTAACAGGCATTACCGAATTCGAGAGCAAACAGTCCGTGATCTGTCCCGGTTTAAAGTGAATAGTTAACGGAGTAGCAGGAGCTGGCGTTATCCACATTTACACTTGTTCTGTTCGGCGATAGAAGCCTTCTATCGATTGAGATCATCGATTCAACCGGTTTTATCGGATACTCGTATATCCGATTAACTGGATTAGCCGCCGATTATTTCTTGTCTACGTTGGCCTGTACGGACAATAGCTTCGTGGTGATCCCAATAATAGCGATAGCAACATTTCTCGTCTGCATATTTTACATTCATTATGCATACAAGTTCACATATTTGTGTGGATTCTCCACACGAGTGTACATTTCCATATGAAATATGCATTTGCGTAAACATCCGCAGTCTATAGACAACCAACGAAAGCAATGTAACAACGGCCTGTTTACGTGACGTTTACTTGAGTAAACACTTATACAGCTTTTATTTATGCGACGGAGAATATAAACACGCGAATTGTTGTGTATAGAAAGATTTGGTAAAGTCAAACTTTTAAATACGAATAACTACTTGAAACATGTTCTTCAAACTCAAAACGCATCATTCTCATCTGGGTCAGTGTCTTTGAAATTAGATTGCGTGAAAATTAAACTTTGTAGGGTGAAAGATGTTTACCATTAAAAATTTCACCTGCCAAGATTATCGAACTTTTACTTGAAGAAAATTAATTATATATACGGATTATTTAAATGTTTACGATGGTTTGTTCTGTACTAGGTTCTTTACAGCATAGAGTGTAACGAATATCATCTATTTATTAGTACGTCTTATGAGCGAATTAACTTAAACAGAGATTTCATTTGAATAATTTGTTGTGGTCAATGAATAAGAAATCGAATTTGGATTCGTATCAGTGAAAGAAAGTCAATTGCAATCTCGAATGCAAACACTTTTTTTTAGAGGAGGATTATTTGAAAACATTGAAAACCACTGACCTAAGTAGATCCCATTTTAAAGAAAGTCTGAAGTAACATTGAAACATGTATTCATCTGCTAAGAAGACTATTCGAGTAACTTTTCATTCGATTAAATTGACTAAAATAAATTCGAATAAAATCTTATTCAAAGACTTACTCGTTATTCGAGATAAAATGTTTCCAATCAGATCGAAAAATACTTTGGTATCCGAATTTTAAAGGGTGGCAAAGTGTGTGTTACAGTGTGAAGCCAAGTCACATAAATCCTGCATTAATTGTGTTTGATCGTGTATTCGAATAATCGGCTGGACGGTGAATCAGTTAATCGATTACTCGGTAAATTAGCTATCCGGGTATCAAGGGCTCCAGTTTGCTCACTTATTGTGTTACATAACCACTCACCACGGGACACAGCGGTTTTCTCTGTTGCCGTGTTCTCGATCACGGAGGGATGTCTCGCGATCGAACCTGCCGATCGATTCCCTTACACGTTCGCAATGCAGATTCTCAAAGTGCCTTATGACAGTTCACTCGTGCCGCGAACCAGTGTACGCCGAGTTTCCACGAATAAAGACGCCGCGACAGTTGCAAACAATGGGACGTAGCGAGATATCAAAGGAAAACGTTGTTGTCTCCGTTCGCAACAAAAATCACGAGTCATCTCGTGGTTTACCGATTCCAAAGTCGATCGACGATCATGAATCGATGGGGAAACGTAACGAACAGAGGAACGAGTATCGAGACCAAACGAACGAGCTATCGTTAGTTCGATAAACGTAATGACATCTCGTGTTCATCGAGAAACCCCCTAGTCTTCGCAGCCGTTCGCCTTTCATTTTCCACATACACGAATGATCTCGTTTCTTCCGGCACATTTGCGATTTCGTCCGTTGAAAACGTTCATTGTATTTCTAGAGTGAGTGCAATTTCGAAATAAAAGTGCCTGTTGAAAACGTTAAACGATCGCGTGCGGTTTGTTCCATTCTCGGCTCTCTTAGCACCCGTCTCATAGAGGACTAGGAGTATTTTACTCCAAAATTATTTCGATGGTTTCGCGAAAGTGAAAAAAAGATACGACGTAATTATTTAACTCTTTGCACTTGGAACATAATTTTTCAGCGGGATTGTCAAGTACTCGAAGATATTTTCGCAAAGGTGAATAGAAAAGGTTTCTGTTTGCGCGTTTTGGAAAAATATACTATCGTTTGTTTAATAAATGAATTATACAGTGCAAGGGTAAAATCGTATAATTGCCTCTGACATGACATTCGAGTGCAGAGAGTTGATATAATTATTAGTAACCGCGCAAAAAAGCCAAATATTTGAAATAGCAATAGTGTCCTACGTAACACGATTCTTCAACGTCTGATTTTGTATTTTTAAATAGTTTTAAGAAAAGCTATATATACATGTATATAACGATAACGTAAGTTTCGTCGCTTAATACGATCTAACATATAACTAAAGAAAAACTTTTTTAAATATGAGAAAGGTAGCCTCGTACTATAGTACACAACTTCTGATACTAAGTCTATAGTAATAATTTAAGAACCTAGTAGCATTAACTATAAATACGCATAAGAAGAAGTCGCGCTTAAATGGATCATTGAAAAATAACACGCGAGGAAAAATGAACGGTTTGATTCGAATTGAGCGATCGAATGGATTTTTCAATATAGACGATAGGCGAAGAGATAGGAATACAAAATTCAGACTTTTTCTTTTTATTTTCGTCAATGTGTACTATATTGAATTTTTGCTAATTTGTCGTGTGTTCTTTATCTAAAGATTTGTGTGAAATTTATTTGGTGAATGCTCGATGGAGCATTATTGTATTTGTCAGTCTCTTTATTTTATTACAATAGGTATCAGCGATTTGGTTTAAGTATCAATCAAAAATTACATATGCCTCGGTTGCTTTTCATTCCATGTTTTCTATATTTTTATCGAGTCATTTGTAGATTGTTAAATCACAGTTGAAGAAGGGCTGAAAAGGTCCGAAATTTCAATGGATAGATAACGAGTTTGGTTTTTAATGTCTTTTTTTCAAATTTAATATTCCGTCTCAAGAATTGCGCCCTTTCAGGACTTTCCAATAGGTGTGAGTGAATTTGCTTCTCGATGTAAATCGTTCGATATATACAAATTACTTAACTATTTATAAATTACCCAACTACCGCCAAAGTGACCTGGATCAACAGTACTTTGCACTCAGGTGAAAATAAAAAGCAACTGGTGTCACCGAAATTCAGCCATCGCGTAATCTGCATTTCGAGTCTTTCTATCGTGAAATCGTCAACGTTTCTGGTCGATATCAATCGGGAGGCTTGCGAGCGTAAAATACAATGGACTAATTGACAGTTTTTGGACAAGCACTATTTATCGGGGCCAAAAAGACAATTTCACCGTAAGGATATTAATTTATTTTTCTTATAAATTTTAGTCAAACTAAATTTTTCGTTTTCAGCAACATTTATTTATTTGTTGTGATCTAGATTTGTAAAGAGACAAATTTGATTATAATTGTTCCATTTCAATTCTATTTATTTAGAGATTATTTGAATGAATTCCTGTGTGGATCCCTGCTAATTACGTAAATGTTTACCATAACAATCACTATTTCTATAAAACACAAGTATTTACAAACACAGTCTCCCACAAAGCATCGTTTATTTTTCATTAGCAACGCATTACTTATTCCAATACTAATGTATGCTTGTCCAGATTCTGCCAAACAGTCCCTTTTATTTCCAATTCAGTTCGCGTCCACCCCTATCGATTCGATTTATTAGTGATTAGGGATCAAGTTCAACGTGTACTTATAAGTCTACACGGACTTTTAATCCCAGGAATATCTCGTCGGAATCGTTTAGTACTTAGAAAACCAATATCAGACAATACTTAAAAATTACCTCGAATATAGTTAACATCGATTCTACTGGAAGTAGTGCTCAATCTTGTTTCCTCGGCGCTAATTTCGCAACTTAATATCTATCTGTTTGAGGGATGACCATATATTTTTCAAAGTACTCGCCAGTCCTGAATGCTATTACCTTTCGAGGTTACTCGGGTCGACACAGACATCCTTCTGCTTTGCTTCTTTGTCTCTCACCATTTCGCGTAGCATGGAACACGTGATTATAAAAATAGGAGGAAAATTGAAAAACGGAAGAAACAACGAGAGGAATTCCCGTTTCCATCTGACGTCGACTTCTCGACGACGTTCGCGGTGCGCTTGATTCCATCCGTGAGTAGCAGCAGCTCCAATCGTACGCTACCGCCCATAAGTATTTGTCTAACCTCGTAAACGTTTGCAAGGGAATTTATAAACATTTTTCGTCGACATGGTAAACATGAATTTTTAGAGCAGCCACGTATGCAAGGTGGGAATAATTAGTTGGAGGGAGTAATTGATAAAATTGAATTGCCGTGGTCATGGAGATGAATTGTGTTGTGTTTACCTGACTTGACTTGAATTTTTCGAAAGACGCGACATACGTTTGGGGGAAGAAATGAACTAGGTATACGAAAAACATTAGCAACGACACAGGTTCTCATATTAATATTTCTCGTTTAGAGTCCTAAAAATTCGGTGATTTTTCGTAAAGAAATTGTCAGACGCATTAATTTGAAACCCCGTATACGTATTTATTCATGTTTTGCCAAGCCACGTGAATTTTATCAACTATTCTTAAAACAACAAATTCAGAGTGTTCTCGTTTTCCTCGAGCAGGGACAAAGTTTTAGCAATGGACTACTTATGAGCGATAGTGTGCGAATGGCTAATGAAATCCCAACACGCCTCGATTCCGATGGATCGATCCCGATCGCTTGATACGTCGAGCTGGAGCTGGGAACGATCCATCCTTTCTGGCGCGAGAACGAGCTAACGCGTGCGATGTTAAAGAAGCTACCGTGGAAAAGGATGTAATCGGAAATTCGGGGAAACTAGGAAGCAAGAAAGAGCTCGTAACATAACGCGGCCCTGCGCTCTCTCCCCGACAGGGTTAGTAACCCCTTGGTGCGCGTTAGCGCTGCTTGTCGCGTGCAGGGCTGTAGGCGCTGGTGAAACCACTATCGACCTATTCCCTGCTCTAGGACAAGGGATGCTCGCTGCAACCGTGACATCAGGGTGGCGGCGGCGGCGGCGGCGATGGCGGCGGCGGCGGCGGCGGCAGCGGCCAATCGCCTCGAGTATCTGGCTTCTCTGCTGACTTATCGTCGAACGTATTCCAAACTTTCCTCGGCTTCTCGCCGCGTTCTAGCCGGGGGTAGTTCGCTTGGGTCCCTCCCCACCATGCCAAATTTTGTCAGAGCCTGGAGGACTCGAAGCTGACGATGCAACGAAATGAAAATCTCGAGAATCGATGAATATTATAGCACCTAGTTATGATAAAAAGAAATTACTGTAGAACTCTAGAAACTGTTAACTTTATACTTTTGTAGTTATACTAGCTATGCGTTGTTATCGAATACTCCTGCAGCCTGACAAAATTCTGTCCTGTTTAAAAGCATAACAGGCCCTGCTTCTAACCACGAATATCCTTCGATGCGCTCGTGGGAGCGCTGGAGGAGCTGCCACGTGAACGGAAAATAGTCCTGGGTCTTTGGCAATTAATTGTGAGCGGGGACTACGCGTTTGAAATTTTGGTTCTATGGTACAGGTTGTTTGATAAAAGTTTGCTTAAAATTTCCTCACCCTCACGCCCAACGCAGAATATGCTAAATAAATTTTATCGATTAGCATATATTTATACTATTCAAGATAATATTAAGATTAATATATACTAATATATATTAATAAATATTAGTATATATCTAACAGATAATCTGTCTTGGATTAGTTGTTTAGCCAGTTTATTTAAACTGATTACATACTAATAAAATCTATTGGATAAACCTTCCTAGTGAATCCGACTCTCAGGTTGTCTTCTCTTGTAGATATTTACCAAATTCTGTCTCAGACAAGACTCTGTTAAATATTTAAACTTTCTGTTAAAACTATTTATTTACTAACGAAGAATTGAATAAGTAAAGCTTGTTCAATTAACACCGTCATACCTAAGACAAGCCCTGAATACTGCAAATAAGTTCAACTAGTAAATCGTACGCAGCATACCGATATTGCTCCTTGTACCAAAATTACCCCGAAATCAGGCCATTAATAAAAAGTATATTTCCCAACTATCATTTGCATAAATTCTCAAAGCCTCCAATAAGCCAATAAGCTAGGCCGTGATAGAGCCTGTCGTCCGATCGTCGCAACTAGGGAGGAACACGTGAAAAAGATTTGCATAATTAAAAAAAAAAAAATGTCATAGTGTCTCAAGATTCGAGTGAAATCAATTTCAGAGCATCAAGATCAAATAGTTTGACAGATGTCGAGCTGGTTTACAGTCTCAGCGACTCGTTCGAGGAAAGTACCGTCGGGCCAGGTATATGTATAGCTAAGCGTACCGATTCGAGGGAAAGCTGATCGCGAGGGGGAAACGTATGGAGAGGGAAGGTTGGTTGGTTTTGTTGGCTCGTGGTCGCAAACTTTCCTCGTCCGTCGTGTTACGTAAGAGTGTATCAGGCCAGGAAGATCGTACGTTTACGAGCCAGCGCGTCGCGGCTCGTTAAAGCTTCCCCCATTGGCGGGGCTTTCTCTCTCGCGACTCGGGAGTCAAAACCAGGAAACGTATTAATCCACCCAACATTTTTCCGGCGGCGGTTCACCCTGGCACGTTCCATCGAATACGAGGGAGTCTCTGTGTTATCGACGCGATGCACAGTGTTTCGAAACGACGCGGACGGTCTTAACGTCTCGAGTTAGAAGTGAGTAGATCTTGGAGGAAAAGTACCATTTTTAAGATGTGTACATTTATTTTAATTATTAAACCTACCCGATTTCACATTTCATTCGCAGTTATCTCTACTATCTATTTAAATCAAACAAGTGACTTAACAAGACACTTTTTTTCAATCGAACAGAAAAATATTTTTTGTCGTACTAAATCGAATAATACATGAATCGTTTGTATAATTTTTATATCGTATATAAGGACTGTATACAAATGTTTGTAAACGTTAATTTGACCAGTCGTGGTAGGTTTAGTGCTAATTGCTAGACTGCGGATCTTTTTGCATTTATAGGAAATTTGAATGTGGAAGAAAGTATAAAATGCACAGAATGTATAAGAGTATAAAAAAACATTGGGAGTAAAGTTATTATAATATTTGCAGAATAACACAAATAAATAGATGGTACGTAACGTCCCATTCAAACAAAATTCCAACTAATATAAAACAATAAGAATAATATGTTTCTCACGACCAAATACCTGTATCGAAAATCGAAACACCGTGGCATCGCTTACATACGAATCGCCTCGGAAGCATACAGTCGAACCTCCATAAATCAGAACGCCGTTCATTTACCCGTTTGCGAAACCTTGATAACTCGAAAAATAGATAAAACAGAATCCGACTCCTAGCTCCGCAGTACACTCGAATTAATGTAAAATGTAAACAGACCTCCGCAACTCGAAACTCTCCCTCAGAGAACGAGAGAACTAATCGACAATTGAAGGTCCCCGCGAGTACCGAGAAAGCTTTAATCGCAAGCGTGTCGCTTTAATTATCGGTCGTTGTTATTGTTTACTTTGTTCGTACAGTTGGAACGACTTGAAACACGAGTACAATGAAAACGAAAGTCCAGAAGGTTTAATCTTAACGTACTTATTATGTATATAGCCGTAAAAAAGAGTTCGTTTCTCTTAGATCTAGCATCGTAAGTCGAGATTGTTTATCGAGCTTCTATAAGTCGAAGCCAATTCTCTATATAGCTCGAAAATATTTTGCATTTTTCGCGAATCGAAGGAAACGAAAGATTCGTCGTTACCTTTCGTTTCCTCCGGTGAATCTCAACTTCGACTTATCGAGGTCTCTGACCGTGAGAAACATCGTCTCTCATCGAGAGAAACGCCAAAGGGTCCCGTTAGTCCTCGAACTCCCCCAGATCCTGACGCGATGCCACGGTCTCTCGCCGATGACGTTGCACATTGCGAGATTGCAACGAATTTTTTGATATATCGCAGAACCTGAGGATTTTGTTAGAAACTAATATTACATTTATCGACGGGATTAACCCTCGAGCGAATACGAGGCCGATGTTACTAACGCCGATAGATCCACCATTGTGTCCCGCGGAACGGTTATTTCGATAAGCGAGACGAAAGGAATCCTTCGGGACGAGGTGTACGCGTTTAAAAGAGATGAGAACGTGATGTAACGCGCAACGATTGCTACATCAATTTTCGACAATATCCGATTAATATATTAATTAATCCGACAATACGCAGCGAGATCAAATTTTTGCCAGCTGCTCCGTGGCTTAATATAAGAGAAAAGTGTTATATATACATATATAAAAAAAAAAAAATTATTATGCTTCGGAAAATACGCTTCGTGTATATTTGCCGAAATTCGACAAAATCGCAGAGAGATATATCTCTTTATTCCGGTAAGTGTTGTGCAATAGGTATTCTATAAATAGGTGTACAGGCAAGTGATCGTTCGAGGGTTGAATTTGGTAGAAAATCCTCGAAGCAGATATTACTCGTCGACGATATATAAAAACATCTTCTCTCTGTGAGCATCGAGTCTCACGATCGCGAATCGTTCCACGGAAAGGCGAATCCCTCGGTTCGAGTTGTACTTGTACATACGTGAGCACCGAAAAACGTTCGCGATCGGCTTCGTTTGTAATTAAAAGAAAGAACGAAAGAAAGAAAGAAAGAAAGATAGAAAGAAAGAAAGAAAGAAAGAGAGAACGAACGAAAGAAAGAAAGAAAGAAAAGAAAAATGAAAAAAAAAACTACGACTGTAGCGTAAGTGAGCGTATATCTGTAAAATTATTCCTACGGTGAACGTGAATGCTTTAGCCAATGTTTGGAAGCGTGTGTTAACCGATTTACGCGCATTATTATTGTTAATAATATAATTGTATTTACTTTTATAAAATAATGTCGGATATTGTAATTAAAATTCTATACTGAAATTACTCTGTATCCATGAGAGACGAATAAATAAAATGATCGAAATAATACAACGACAGGTTCGAGTCTTGGACGTCCTCGGAGCATTTCTGTTGAGCGGGGTGCAATGAGAATCATTTGCAGTTAAATAGTTGTATCTGGTAATTAAACGTTAATTAACGAGTTTTCCACAGCTAGGTGTACAGAATAAGAAGCCTCCCTTAAATACAATGAAATTGGCGCCTACAAATGATTGGATCACTGGATTAAACGAAATAAAATAATATTTTCTGTCGATCAAATATCGAGTTAGGACAGGAGTAAAATAACAGATTTCCATTTAAGATAGTTTGTTTGACGCCGTGACTCCATTTAAGAACACTTTAAATAACAGCTTTTATTTTTGTATAATTTCTTTTTTCGACTCGAGACTAAACTATTAATCAATTCATTCTTTTACCTATCTCAGATTTTATACGGTACAGTTCTGAAGTGAAAGAGTATTTCAAGTAACTCGACAGTGTCTATTTTAGTAGAAAAGAAGTCTTCCGTGGGTACGTGTCCATTTGCAACGAATCAGTATGTTTGACACCGTCTTCGTCACTATGGCGCTAAGCGACAACTATAAACAGTGTCACTTATTGATCGATGACCGTCTTGTTTTACAGACACGTACCTACTTCGGTCCGTTCTTGAAACTCAACTACTAAATCATACAGGCATTGGGCCATCGGAACTTTCCTTACCAACTCAGTCCCCTCGCAGAAGAACTCACGATCTAGCATGAGGATTAAAAGTATCAGCAGTAAAACATGTCACGAAAATACTGTCTGAGTAGGTTTGGAGTCTAATTGACCAATAGACCAAAAGTGTTCAATTTTAGATACGAATAACTTTTAAACCGTTGTATTCCTAACTACTACTAAACGGTAGAAAAAACGTCAATAAATTTGGATGTGCCAAAGTAAAGTTGAACCGTTTTATCTCCCAAAGCGATCAAGCCTTGGGTCAGTGATTTTTTATGTATAACGCTCGTCCTGAATGGGTTAAAGATCGGATTCTATTTCCGGTTCAAGAAAAGTCGACCAAAGTCACAGGCAAACTAGCCTGTAAACCACTACGCGTATAGGGCAACTTTAGGTCGGGTTCATAATCCAAATGCTTTATAATGAATGTGCTATTTTGCAGGAACTTGCGATAATACATTGCTGACGTTTCAGGTAAATAATTGAGATAGGAATTAAGACTTTAAAAATCGATCTGTTGTTACAAATTTAGACATTCATGCAGACGTACGTTTACAGCGGCATCCTCGACATACTTAATGGAATCACAATTCTCTTTTTATTTTTCACCGAGTAGGTACGTTCAAGTTATCACGTTTACATATACAGACAACATGCATGCATTTCTATTTTATTATTATATCATATATTATACTATATTACACTTTTTCTACTTTTCACTGGTACTCTCGACACGTTATCACTGTTACAAAATAGAAACACGCGTACAGTAGTATTTTATTATTATATTATTATACTACATATATCACATTACCATCTTATAAGTACTTGTTATGTTAAAAGAAAATAGGTTTCCCCTTGCATTTAATGCGCGTCGAAAAAGTATTAATCGATCGAGTAATACAACAGCCAACAATATTGGTTATACATAATTTAATAGTTGAATGAAACATTGGATTCTTGTTAGTTGATATGAAAAAGCATTTCTCGTGATACGTTACTATTGTAAATGAATAATTTATCCGAATTTAAATACTAAAAATAACTCGTTTACTTAGTAGATAAATACAACATCCAAAACAATTATACAACATACATTTATTGATAGTATAATAATATATAAAGTAAATTACAAGTGTACTGGTTGATCGACCACTATTATATATGTACATTTTCACGAAATAAATTCATTTCTGTACTTGGAAATTTCACCGGGCAGGTGAGCAGAAACTTTCGTGTTGGTGTTTAATGACTCTCCTGCATATAAAGAATTCAAGGTGAGCAATGTAATTATATAAAAATGACCAAACCAATCGATAAATTGCCTTAACCTCTTGAGGAAAGGAAAAAATATACAATATCAAACTGAGACAGTATATTTATACATGAAAATCGATTTAGAGATTACTCGATTAAAGAAAAAAAATCCATTTAAAATTCGTCTCACGAAATGTTCATTTCCATAGAGCCGCCATATGAAGCGCCATAGCGGCTGAGAATCGACCTTTGGGCGCAAAGGGTTGATCAGGATCACTTGCCTATGATACGTGATAGATTCCTCTAGCGATCCACGCTGGGAAAATCGATTCTCTTTCTCTTGCCAGCAGTGCTCGCCTTGCTCTGGTCTTTAGACGCTAGGGAGGGTAGCAGCGTGCAACCCTTTGACCCTGCTGTAAGCAATCCTTTGTGCTCGAGCCTCCGGATGTAGGTCGTATTCGGCGCCACGGAAACGGGCCCGAAGTAACAAACCTCCCTTGGACGAGTGATCTGTATCGGAGGTGGTCGATGGGTCTCCACGGTCTCGATTTGCTCCGATGGGACTTTGTCGCTGTTCGATTTGTCCTTGATCATGGTTATCTGCCATCTAAAAACAATCATTGACTAAAAACACGGACGAAACAGATAGGTACAGTATTAATTGCAAAAATTATGGAGGCATATCATTTTATATAACAGCATTCCTCAAAGTATTTATTGATTTTGTAATTTTTTCAATACAGTTTGCTGTTAATATTTTACAAACCACAAGCAACAAGAATATCACCAGTCAAGTATCTATTTTTTCATTCAGAAAAAAAGTCGGTGCCTCGAAAATGAATCCTAACATTCTTAATTCGATGTCCAGATTCTGTATACATATACCTGCCAGTGCTTTTGCGACAAGTTCTAGTCGGAGACTCTGCCAAAAGGATGCTCAATCGCCTCTCCTCTGATCTTTTGCCAACCAAAGGATTCATGGCGGACTCCTTGGCGACGTGGAGCTGCAACTCGTCGAGGAACTTGTCCGCGAAGCCGTTTCTCGTAAACAGGGTATGATTCAACAGCGTCGAGCACTTAGGCCTCAAGTCAGGGTCCATTCGAAGACACTGAGCCAAGAAATCCGTGGTCAAAGGGTCCCACAAAGGGAACATTCTACGAATAGACGCGAGACCAGACTGAGGGGGTCCTACGAGCTCGTCTGCGCTCGTCAGACGCAGCATTCTTCCAGGTCCATTGTGGCCCATCATCGCTTGATGCTTGTTGCAGAGTCCTCCTGAAATTTCATCAACGTTTCCTGCCGAATTGCTTCATTCAAAGATCCCGTGTTTTCAGAATTATTATAGAGGAGCCATTTGTTGGCCTTCATTGAACGCGCTTCCACTGCTCCCTTATTCAATAATACATATATGTATGACGAGACTCTGGTAGGCGAACTACGCGAATCGATTAACGAGTTTACCTTCCTTTCTGCCGGTATTTGTGTTCACTGTGTAGTATTTCAAATATCACTCAAGCAGGAATAACGAAGGACGAAGAAGAGAATCAGAAATAAAAGGACCACGAAAAATTGTGAATACGAAGAATCGCATTAGATATGGAGAAATGTAAAATTGTATAGTTGAAAATAAATAATAAGTAGAGTATGCAAGTGGGAATAAAGAAATGCTGCAATCCTCAAAGTAATTTCAAAAGGTACTTTCAACGATCAACAATATCGTTAGCTACCAATAAAGTACGTACACAAGTCTTACCAAGAACTTTGGTGATTCTGTAAAGCTGATCTACGTCACTGTCGCCAGGGAACAGGGGGTTTCCAGTCATCATTTCAGCGTACAGGCAGCCTGTTGCCCAGACGTCCACTGGTTTGCCATACCGTGGATCGCCAACCAACAGTTCTGGAGATCGGTACCACCTGGTTGCTACGTAATCCGTGCAGGATTCGTTTGGTCCACTGACGAGTCGAGCGAATCCAAAGTCGCAAAGCTTGATGACTCCATTGGGCGACACGAGAACGTTCTCTGGCTTTATGTCACGATGCATGATCTGCAGAGAATCGTTTGAAATATTAGAGGAAATTTTCTACAGATATTTTACGCTTCCTATATGGAAAGATTATTGCTTGCGATACAACAATTGCACTGGCTTTCGAGGTTATTATCCAGAATATCAACCAAAACAAAGAAGAATTTATTTTAAGGTAAAAGTTCGATCCAATAACTATACAATTGAGTAGCCCATCTTCGCTGTGCGATAAACGCCTTTGAGCGTTCAGCGAGAATGTTTGATAAACGAGACTATGGTACTTGAGCTCCGTATAGGGCACGCGAAATTCGCACGCAAATTTCTGAATTTATCGCTGAGTCGAGGGAAGCTTTTTAACAAGGACAAAGGTAACTGACACGCCAGCGACTCGCAATAAATTTCACGATTGCCTCTGATGTTATTTTCGTCGTTTTACGACGGATCGATAATTATTATACGGTTACAATTACTAATCCTGTTACATCGGTCACGCGATTCTCGTTAAAATGGCTTTCAAAGCTTATGTGTATTTTGTGTATGCCGCAGATTGCTCGAAACAGAGTTTCTAAGTAATTGACGAACGGTTTGCGGTAATAATTTGTGGGAATGTTAATCGAATAAATGTTATCCGCTGGACGCATTCAAACGTGTCAGCGACGATCTCGTTCGCCACAATGTGGTCATTCATCGAAGATCGGCTGACCGAATACGACCATATATACACCGATTTGATCCTGGAGTTCATGGAATTCTGATTACTCAGAGAAAATATACCGTAAACAAAACACGACAACAAAATTTACTGAGCACATGATTTTTACTTGTTTGTTGAGGAATTTCGAGTAGAATAAGCGAGCGAGTATTAGAGTACGATGGTTAAAGATTAGTAGCGTATGGATGGTGACTACTGGGTCCTTGACTGTCTTACGATTTTGATTACTTTTTATGGTCAGGAGGACAGCATTTTTAATATTCTTATGTATACGATAAAGTAGCTTTGATACTCACATTATTGGCATGACAGAAGTTTAATCCCCGAAGTACTTGGTAGATATGTCGCTTAGATACCTCGTAACCTAGGCTACCACCAAAGCGTTCCAATTCATCCAGCAAAGTGTGGTCCAGGTACTCGAACACTAGGTAGAATCGTTTCTTTCGCCGGAATACTTCGATCATATTCACCAAATTCTCGTGACGCAATTTCTGCAAGCGGATATGATCTGCGTTCAACTTTCTATTCGAGTCAAGTGTACCGAAAATGGTACACGGTAAACATTTTAATAAATATGCAAGATTATTTATTAGAATTATTAAGACACTCTTTTCCTCCTCCTCTACTACATGCCTCTTATTTCGTCTTTTAAAATGAAATTATTTTATTGTTACAATGAATCGATACAGGAGAATAGTTGTTACAACCTTTATAAAAGTTTCAAATTGTCCGTATTGTCTAAAGAGTATCAAAATTAGATAGGCTATACATTATATAATATAATCTTTGCAATTTATTCTCATTCTTATTTCCCTTAAAAAGTTCATTTCAATTCCTTAGAATTTAAGATTTATTCTAAAGTCAGAAATTAACAATAGAGAGTATACGATTACTCGAACAACTCGATAAACCTCTCTCTTCGACGTACCTTTAACATCCTGATCTCGCGAAACGCCATCTTCCGCACCTGGAGATCCTCTTCAGTTTCCAGGAACCTCTTGATGGCAACGAACTGGCCAGTCTCTCGATGTCTGCACTTCATCACTACTCCATAGCTACCTTCTCCAACAACCTCCATCATCTCGTACTTTTCCATCCTGTTTCCTACTCCTAAGGAGATCTCCTTCCAAAGTCGATTATCGAGGAAAATTCTTCTGCGATGAAACGAGAATCGTCGACTACGTTTCTTCGCTATTCTTTCCTAAACAAGTAGGTGCGATGCAAAGGATCAACGACGAGATCGTTTAGGCTCGATGACAGCATAGTACATGGCTCTGTGAGCCAATAAACGACCGAACACACGCGTACCGTCTTAGATCAGGACTAACACTTTTCAATGGTCAACTGAATTCAAATTCAAACTTTACTTTCTTAGACACCAGGGGCACTAGGGAGAAGAAATGAACGACATGTTGGTAGAGGAGTTGGATTAATTGTAAGATGGACGTTCGCATAGTTGACGCGCCTTTAAAGTCGTGAAACAGCCAAAACATTCAGAGAAGATGCACTCAGAGATTCACAGTGTTCAGTGAACGTTTTATTACACCTAATTTAAATTGTTGGAGGATGTTAGAGATCAGCGGATGCTCGACAATTGGGCCCAACCATCTATGAATAGAAACACTCGTTAATCACCCTGTGAATTCACTATGAAGAAGGCACTAGGAACTCCAAGAAGAAATCTACTTGATTCGATTGGAAAAATTACGTGGTAGATGAGATTCCGTTTCCTGAAATCGCCGCGACCGCTTCCAGGCTGTAACTGTTCCGACGCCGACGAGCAGCCAGCGAGACTGTCATCGACGATTATCGATCAACGGCTAATTATATACATATACGGGGGATGCCCCCGTGGTCGGCCACGCACGGCTGGGCGGAGGATTGAATATTAAAATAGGGTAGACGAAGGTTACTTTTCCGCGGCGAACCGAGTTCGAGGGTGACACAAGGAGTCACGACCTACCACTACGTTACAACGTCCGCCTAATTCGATCTATATATGCAGATTCTATTTTTAACATGCTTTTCACGTGCCCACGACGTCGATGGATGTTATCACACGCGTGAGTGACGTTCTCGAGACCAGCTGATCGAGTGTACGCTCGAAGCGACTATACGTATAGTATATACCTGGCGCGGACCGATACGTCTGGAGAACAATCTACATATAAGAAATTCTAATAAAAATTTCATAATAAGTGCTGAAACATTATCTGGATAGCTAGCTAATGGACCTACAAGAAAATACAAATAATTGCATTCATATAACCGATGAATTCAATTACGTAATATTTAAAAGATCCAAGACCAAATACAATAATATTCCTGTGCATGCCAAAAATTCTACTCAATAATTGTACTCTATTTATTGTAATTTAATCTACTCTAATCTATTTACTCTATGTACTCTATTAATTTTATTTGTATTCTAATCCTTCTTCCAAAGGCCCTAAGTGAATGCAATTACCGAAAGACTCTCATCCAGACAGTCCATACTTGATACTGGTGTGATTGCTAGCAGATTGGGTGAACGTTTCGTCTCGTGAAAAATTTACGAAGGGTTGATAATAGAAGACAAGAGTATTTCTTGGCTTGTTCCCTTGAACGCGTTTATTTCTAGAACACGGGCGCGATGTGTCAAGGTTCCTCTTGGTTGCGCGTCTCTTACATAGGTTATGCGGGGAAGAAAGCTTTGGTGACTTCCAAGCAAAGTCTCAAAGTGTCCTGATAACCGTCCCCTCGAATCAGAGCGAGGATATTCAAAGAACGAATTTTTTAAAGAAGTACGGTAACGTGGAAGTCGTTTTCGAGAAAAGATAACGGGAATCGTGAAATGCAGGGTCGAAGGGCTAATAGTGGACGCGTGTACCTCATCGAGGATGGAGCGTAAAGGTGAGAGGGAACTTGTTGGAGCAGAATTATCGTGGCTGAACTTTGCGTGCCGAGTTCCTTTCGCAAAGGCGATAGGTCACCACGCGGCCAAACTTGCCAGAAAGTTTTCCAAGGTCTTTTGGTTGCGGGCGCTTAAATACCGCTCTTGTTCTCCGGCCATGTTTGTTTCGTTTTAATTACGACCACTGCGATAGAAATAATGCTTGTTTCCTGCGGAATGTTCGCGTTTGTGTCGTTAAAGAAGAAACTAGCTGCAATGCTGACGAAAAGAACAGGTACCTTACCTAAAGGACACGACTTTTACTTGGATGATTCATTTAATATCATTTAAAATTGTTTAATTAAACCTCACCAAGCCACAAAATTCTGAGATGGTCCTTATTCGCTAAAAATTCCTGCATGGTCTGAACACCCTAAATAACCATTAAACTCTCAACATCTATCTAGTTGAGGTTTCGTTATCTTCTAAGAACATTCTTCTTATAATAACAACATTGTTCAAGTGTTTCAAATTTTTTGGAATTTACTGAATGTAATTTAATTAAGAAATAAAAATGTGTTTGTATATTTTAATAACTATAAACTTCTGCTGAACCCACATGGAATCGTTTGGAAGCGAAAGGTTAGAATCGATCTGCCACGCGAGCGATGAATAATGAATTAACTTTCAAACTAACAATGTGTAGTGTTCGTTGCATACGTTGCATACGGGAAAGGGGGTCAAACCAAGAGCGCACCTTACGTCGAATTTACCCCGTGGAGGTTCTGAAATGTTTTCGTGGGACCTTTGACACTCGAGACTCGCGTTCCAAGATCAGATTGAAGTCATCGCTCGGTCGAACATTAATGGGACTATTGAACGAAAGCTGTACGAATATCGTGGCTAATCGATATTCCGTATTTATTAATAGAAAGGGTTCGATGACTCGCCTAACTAAAACGCAACACGCGTCCCTCCAAAACTGCTAACATGTACCCAGGAAATTTTTAAATGATATCGCTTGAAATATTATTTCAAATGTCACATTATTTCATAATTGTTCTCATACCTGTAATCACTTTTGACATAACATTATTTGCAATATTACACGTATATCAAACATCACGTTATTTTCTTTTATTATCATTTGAAATAATTATGAAATTATCGTATTGCAAGTATTATACATTACAGACCTGAACTCTTTTAAAATTATATTATTTGAAACACAACTACATGTATCGTTAAATTTGGTATAAAAAAATAAGGAAATAAAACTCGTTGTTTCAAATATCTATTACTTCAGACGAATGATATTATTACATTTTTATTTTCAGTGGTCATTTGATCTGTCGATAGTTAAACGAACTGAAATAAATTATTTGAAATAGTTACATCTTATTCTGATTCCAATGAAAATTTGCCCAAGTCTACGATATACGTAATTCGTATACGTCATTCGTACGTTAAATTTGCCTAATGGTCGCGATACAAATATAATATAAACGGTCGCAACCTAAGCAATTTGATAATTCTTTAAACATAATTTCCCAGAAATATTTTTAAAATCTCAATCAGCAATAATAGAAGAACTAAGAACCTATCCTCTTCATCCAAAGTAAAATAATACTCTCACTAAAACACGAAGAACTCCGTTCAGCTATCAGTCTCGACATCTCTACTTCTAAGACAGGAAAATAATCAATTCTGGAGTGATCTTAGAGATCAAGTGATTTAAACAGACAGCAGTCGATCGCACGTGCGATCGAAGGACACGCGATATAAATTATAAGATGAACGGAAAGACGCGCGAGACAGGAGCAGCCTAAGCAGAATGCTTCGCACTCGGGGCTCGATCGAAACGCGCTCGAGGTTGATCCGCGGCAGGCTGCTCGGTGGATAGCAAGCACTGAAATAGCTTTACCACATGGCGGGGGTCTTTAACGCTGGCCAGATTGCTCTCTATGCGTTCGTACGTGTCTGCGTCGGGGAACACTGTCGTCGTTCAGACCTAACTCGAATCCTCCGAAGAAACGAGTCCGTCGAAACTGGGAAAGACGATTCGCTCCTGGATCATACGCGCCTCACCGCTCGTACAACTCTAAAAAATCTCTACAAGATTTCCCAGGATTGCAAAATTAATCGTGTTATCAGCTGGAGTATTTTTATAAACGATCTCCGAGGAAAAGTGAAGATACGAGACCATTTGGAAGATCAATCCTCTCCCAAAAATCTCTTCAAGACCTCCCAAGGATCTACCAACTTCCCGAAACTCATAGCGAAGTGTTTCGACAAACAATCTTCAAAGAAGTGTGTAGATACGAGGCCCATTTGTTGGATCTATCGTCGATCATCGATCGTCGCGTCCTCGAGGAGGAAGTGGAGGATCCGCGAGACGGTACACAGCGAGCTGCTGTTTAACTTGGACGTTGGAGTTCGCTGGTACAAGAATACATCGTCGCGCGGCGAACATATGACGGCAAAATGAACATACACGAACGCAGATCACCAACGTGTGAATGAGTGAGTGAGTGAGTGAGTGAGTGAGTGAGAGAGAGTGTGTGTGTGTGTGTAAAATCCCTCGCGTTCGCTCCGTGTGCGTGTACCGCGATCCCAGCAGAATCCACTCCGCTCGAGGAGTCAGCTAGACGGGAATTCGCCTTGGGAGGCTTGTGAATCTGTGAATCTTCAAGTTTCATCGAAAGTTGGATTGGGTTTCGAGGAAAATTGTGTCCTAGTTATTTGTGGCCTATCCAGAATTTTATTTCTGTGGGTCCAAAGGTGATGCTGTGTTAGCGATACTATACCTTGAAGAAGATCATATGTGTGCAGTGTCAGCCAAAAGTTTCCAGCGATCTGTGCCGTAAAGTTCACGTAGACGCAACGATAGAGCCGTCCATCTCGAAAATGTGGAACTTTGAGGGAATAACCTGCTGCGGGATGAATCGCAGGTGGAATCGGTGAGAATCGACGCAGAATCGCGAGTGACGGCCACAAGTTGTCAGGTATGGCCGCCTGTCAGCCGAGGCAAGTGGTTCAGCACCTGCAGCTGCAGGAGCCGACACAGGTCGGGGTTGGATCCATCAACGGTATCGGTAGCCAAACTCAGAAGCCCCTTCAGCAACCTCACTACTCGCCTCACCTGCTCAATTGGGTCTACCTGGCGATCGCTGATCAGAATCATGCTCAGCCACCGGACCGGGTACGCAAAAGTGACTCTGTCACAGTTATTACCCTGTTGTCCTTAAGTGAGGGATTTTTTTTTCTATTTATCAAGATATATGAGAGAATTTTGAAAAAGAAATCTTCTGAATCGGGAGAGTTACAGTGGAAACTTTAAAATATACAGGATGAGGCAATAACTATTAGCATCTCAGATATCTTCGAAACTATAAGTTTCGCAGAAATATTTGCTAATATTTAATAAGAGTTTTTTTGCAGGTTTATGCTTTCACATCATGATAGAGGATCTTGAAACGAGTTCAACGACCGATTACACAAGGTCATTGAAGGGCACAGAAAGTAGAGAAAAGCGATAATATTTACGGTTTTGCTAGTAAATGAAACGTACGTTTATAGTAAGTGATCAAAATGATCACCGTCACTGTCGATGCAACATTGAACTCTTTTTCTACGATTGATTGACTTGCAAGTCTTACAGCGTCAGACCTTATTAACGCACAGCTTGCAATAATTCGCTGTTGCATGTCGCGTAAGGTGTAGTTTGTACTTGTTTGTACATTTTATGTATTTTTCATTGTTCCCCACAGAAAGAAATCCAGATACGGATTCAAACGTGCCGGATTAATCGGATTTATAGGTACTAATCTTATCATGTTCATCTTATCCTGCAAACTTATTAAAGTGTCCTTCATTCGGTGTTGATTCTCACAATCGGTGAAGTAAGCGGTAAACAGTCAGCACGCCTTCCTCTACTGTTTACTGTATGTGTCATTGAGTACCAAAACCGTAAGTATTATCGCCTTTGTATACGGAAGCATAAACATATCGATCCATTTAAAAATGAAGGTGACTGTAACTTTACATCACTTTGCATTTCGTTGCATACCTCTGACATTTCTCTGAGAGATGCCAGTGTGTTGTTAGGGTCCACTGGTGGTTCCTCTATAGCTCGGATACCTCGGTATGGCTAGACACGTACTATAGCTATGACAAAGCACATCGCATGCTTTATCACAGCTACTGGAGCCTAAGGGCTCCAAGAAAATGATCAACGACTTCCTGACCAACGATTTATTGTTAGACGAGTCGAGCATAATATTAACGATCCAACCACCGATTGTGACTTTAGAGCAAGCTTCTTCCAACCATCTGGAACGGCTTCCCCACGGCAGGCTCGCATACGTACTTGCATCGAGGTGGACTGAGTCCTTCTGGTGCGATGGGAGCCACTTTGGCAGACAGCATCGGCGATCTCGCCGACCATTTCACGGAGCTGGGTCTGCTGGACCGGAAGCCGACCAAGAGGCCGCCACCCAGCTACCTTTGCCACCTGTGCTTCAAGAAGGACCACTACATCAAGGACTGTCCGCAGGTGTCTATCTTCAGATAAATTTCTTTGGATCCCTTACAGCTTTCACAATTCTAGATCGTGTGTGTATGATAAAATTAGGGGAAGAGCAAGATGATTTAAGCCGTTCATTGCACAAATCGATTAACTCCTTAAACGAAAAAGTTGAGAAATGCGTGGAAATAATGTACCCAGTTTTTTAAAATTCCCTTTATAATACAAAAAATGAAAATAATAAATGGTGTTAATCTGTATCGACACCATTAAAACATCTGGTGCAATTAGTTAACTGTGTTGTTGGTTGTCTACTTACAACGTGAGCTTGAGCGAACAGATAAAACTTTTGATAAACGTAGTAACGAAGCCACAACACTGACAAAACGAACACCCTTCCTCAAGAAATGTCCAGCTAGTACCCAGCTGAAATTGATAATCGAGATTCTCCATAAAGTTGCAACATTGGCAAAATGTCTGAACACTCTTCCAAAAATACATCCAGCTGCCGTATAAGCTCAGAGAGCATGGTCTATTCCTATGTAGATTGAAACGAGCGCGGTTACGAGCGAATTCCGCGGTGCTTCTAAACGAAGCGCGTCGCTTGATGCGACGACGCGATACGGTGCTCAATTGAACGCTAATTGAGACAACAAACAGCGTCTCTGTCGAGGATGACGTCACTTGCTACTCCTCAGCCAGCATGGTTGATGAGTTTGGCCCCATTAAGGCCGCATGCACGCGCCACTTTTTTGGGAGTTGACGCGCGAGCAATCGCGAATATTATCTGATAACCGTGCTCGATTGTAGAACACACATTAAGGAGCATTCCATGTCAAATCGATCATCCTTGTAGACTGGTGTCAAGGATTTTGTTGATAATGGAGTACGTATTAGTTCACGAGGGACGTTTCTTCTCGGCACACACATTTTCACCCATGTACAGCCGCTTTCGTTGCGGGGGTCACCGTCATAAAGTCTACAATGACGGTTGGCTATTGTTGTGGTTGTCCATTGTGCCTACTAGCGAACTGTACAGGGAATAAGAAAGGATATTTTGAAATCCAACCCCTAAGGAAGTAAAAAGGGGTTGCCATGTTAGTACTCCACGCGGATGAAACCGCGGGACAGAGCCAGTTCTCGATAAAAAGTTGTTGCGACATTCTGGGGCATTCAGCAGAGACTAAAGTTGCGCAATTGTTGAGTGATCCTCTTGGATTCGAAAGGAATAGACATCAGGAATCACAGCAGAAAATTCACGAAAATCTCTCGAATTCGAAGGAAATAGACTCCAAGAAAATCACTCAACAATCCACCCACTGATTAACCCAATGATTAGACCATTCCCATGAAACTATGTGTTTCTATTACAGGCACGGCCAAAGGGCGAGGGTCGGACACCCTATCAAGGAAAGAAACGTTGCTTCGGGGAATACAAGTGTCCAAAATGCAAACGCAAGTGGATGTCGAGCAACAGCTGGGCGAATATGGGCCAGGAATGCATCAAGTGCCACATAAACGTCTATCCGCACAAACAGGTGAATATACGCCGCACCATGTTCCGCACTTGCGTAATTTCCACATCGACCGGGACACCTGTTACACCTTGTCCCTCTTGTGATCGATTTTCCGCGTTTTCACGGCGCGCGACGGCCCCGATTCGTAAACACGCCATGGGGGGGAAAAATCAGATTTTCCACTGGCGCCCAGCTCCACGAAATTTTAGCTGCAGCCTCTACTATTTACGGATCGAGCTTTCACGTGTGTTGAACCGCGAAAATATTCTTGATCCTTCAACTATTCTCAATAGTCTACTGACCTCAGGTGTTGACATTCTTTCGGTACATATAAGTACGATAAGATTCTTGTTGATAAACATATACAGTGTATTACTTCAGTTTTCAATTGATCAACTATCGACTCCAAGGTGTTGATATCCTTTCAGCAAAAATATAAGTACACATGTATTAAAAGTAACGAACGTATGTACCATATTAATGAAACTTTCATTTAATATCAAATTTTTTGTCCAAGTCCAAATGGAACAAAACAGAAATCTAAATAAATTATGAAGAATGTAATAATTATAAACCCATTTGTACTCCTACAATAAATATTTAACAAAAACACTTTGTCGACCGCGGACATGCTTCGAAATATCGCGCAAACCGGCGAAAGCTAATTATAGTCGCATAATCGCGCTCACGCTGATCGCCCGGTGCGCAGAAAATACCCAGCCCGTTCCGCGGCAAAAACTCCCTCGTTGACTCTTTCTTCCTCCGTCGAAAAGGACCGTGTGCGTCGCAGACGCGACGAGTATTTTTAGTGGGCAAGGAGAAAATTTCAAAACGCAAATACCGTCGCACACTGGCGAATTTTCACCAAATCGTGGCCAAAAGTCCAGAAGAAAAATCAACAACTTCTTAGTAGAATAATAAAAGATGCTATTATTACGTGGATTCTTTAGATTCTTTCAAGATGTCGAAGAAGACATTTCTTTTTACTTACAATTAGTATGTAAGATAGTTTTGATTTGAAATATTCGGTCAACAAGGCTTTAAGCTACGATCATCGATGTCTATTATTTTTACAAGACATATTAACAAAATCGTGCCTTTTTTTTCAGTGCCCAACTTTACGTAACCCCTAAACTTCCTCTTTCAACTCCTTCCTGCACTTCCACGTTCACACAACCTAATTAGAACCATGTATTTACAGAAACGGCTGGAGAAACCAGAAGGGCTGGATGTATCTGATCAGAGCAAGGTCCATCCGCAACACCTGTGCGAGAAATGCAAACGTCTGGGTTATTATTGCCGAAAAGGCGAGTAAGAGTGGCACGAACAATCCTTGCCTCGATATACATGTACCAAAGATGTTCAGGGATTTAGGGTCTTTTAAGGTACTCGTGAATTCATGAAACCGTTCATTGTGATCAATAATTGTTCCGTTGAACGACACAAAACTGGGAAGAGCATGTTTCAAAGAATAGATTGCGCTTCTATTTTCTAGGTTAATAGCAAAACATTAACCATCGAATATTTTTCGATAAAACAAAAATAATAGCCAAATTCAAGGGATGCTCATCCAGAAAATATTAGGAATTTTGGAAATTTAACCCTTTACAGGTCACTGGTACTCGTTGTTACCACTAAGGAAAGAGCGGGAATTTTATATTTTTAATTTTATGATGTAAGGAAATGGATTACGACTTATGACAAAAAAAAAAAGAACAAAAATGCAGAGCAAGTTCTGCCCTATAAAGGGTTAAAACATTAACATCAACAGGAATACAAGCTATAATTTGATGTACACGATACAAAAGAAATGGTGCCTGAATCTAGAACGGAAATGAAAAATAACGTCTAGAGAGATTAGGGAGAAAATAAGAAAGGAATGCTTGAAACTGTTCTTCCTTGAACGCGGATGCTACGTGTCGAGCTTCAGTTTGCGGTTACGAAATCTCTACGAATCCATGATCAACCAATATATTTTCTTGCTTATGTATGTACAAAATGACGTGAATAAAACGCGACCACGGAATCGTACAGAGGTGTCGCGACGTGCAAAAAAAAAAAAAAAAAAATATCTGGTCACGTATGTATAGGGGAAGAGATAGAGAGATCGACTCTCTGCATTGTATGTACATATACAGGGTGTAACATAATGTGTCAAAACAATAAAATAAGTTCGTATAAACATGATCGATTTTGGTGTTTCAGAAGTAAATTGTGTGTTCCAACGATACTTCCATGTCGGCCAATTATCAAGCTTCGGATTTCGTGGGTTTATGTAAATATAGAAACCACGTGCAAAACGTATGCAGAATGTAATAAGATAATACAATAATATGAGTATTTTATTTTGAATAAGTGTGTACATTCTGCGTATGTTTAGCGCACGTTTTTCATACATTTTCATGCATACCCTGTAAACGCATATAATCCATGGTCTATTAATTACAACTAAAGCTTGATAGTTGCAGAAAAATAGATCCGAACTATTCGTGCAATGTATCGAGTCTCATTTAATTATCGAGGTGACCAACCAAGTGAGAAGGAGCCCTACTTACATAATATGTACCCACTACCTGTTGTAACCCATGCGTATGTGTATATATGTATATATCTTATGTATACGTATATATTAATAATAATATCGACGACATTGTAACATATTATTATTAATATATTGCCATGCCAAAATATACATCAAGTCAAAGGTCTATTCACTATGTCACGCCTACTGATTTTTCTTTTCCGGTTTAGAAACGAACATGGAAATTTCTCTCCAACATGGACAAAGGGATTTTCGTGTTCCATAGAAATATTTATATCATACAATATACATAACGAATGTACAGTGGTCAAGGATTAGTCACGGCGAATAGTCGATCCGCCGCGGGATCCTCGCTAAAATATGCCGCAGAATTAAACATCGTCGCCGCCGTAGAATCTACAGCTGTCGTCTGCAAAGAAAATATTCCGATTATTAAATTCCGTTTCTGATATGTATATACAAATATCCAGCCAATAAAGCTAATGCTAATCGTATGGTACAGTGTAGTAAAAGAAGAAATGAGAGAAAAGGAGGAAGCTATGATGGATCGATGCATCGTTGAAATAGGACGTCTCACAGATTAACGCGCAGCGAAACAAAGCGGACCGTAAAACAATGCTCTAATTAACGAGTTCAATGTATCTCTTACTCTTACTATACATTTCTTCGTTACTACACTCTCCGATGGTAGACTTTCCTAAAAACTGAACAATAAGAAGTCAGACCAGTTACAACTAAAACGAACGTGAAGGGTTGCGCGAGAACATAAACGAAAAAAAGTGATGAAAACTGCCAGTGTGCAACCGGATAGGCTCCTGCTAGAATGCAAGACAATGATTCACCTCGGACGAGTTCTCGCGGTGCGAAGAGTTCACTGCTCCGACATCTTGCGGTTCCTGCTTATACAGTAAGTGTTGCACAGAGTTCTGGTGCAACGGCGAGCCATCCAGATGCTGTTGCCTCCATTCTTCGTACTTAGCCAGGACATCGTGATCCTGCTTGTTATTCTGACTAATCTTTGGTAATCGCTCGAGATCCTCTTCTTTTGTTGTTGACCGTAGTTTTTGGTCTAGAGGTTCGATGTTCGCGTGGTCGATTGGTTGGTATACGTCGAACACTTGTTGCGCGGCTGGTTGCACAGCGACTGGACTCGAAACGCTTGGAGGCTGTTGATTCACCAGTGTGATCACCTGTTGCGATTCTTTGTTCTCGAACGACAAGGGCGCCAGAGGTATCGAGATGGGTATGAGATTGTTCGTTGGGCTAGAATTCGGAGTTTCGTTAGCGAGCACAGATGTCTCTATTTCTTGACACGGCGAATGTTCCGTTTGATCGACTGACGCGGTTTCTGGCTGAGGCGCTATGGATCCAGGGAACGAAGGTTGCTGCTGCTCCACCAGACTGATGACTTGCGAAGTTTGCTGTGTCTGCAATGGCGGCGGAAGCGGAGGGGGTTCGGGGAAAAGTTCATCTTTCAAGTAAGGTAAAAAGCCATCGATTGTTCTCCAAGTGGGCGCCCACAGATTAGAATCGGGGGCTAACACGTTAGCGGATGACATCACCAGTAACATGTTCTTTAATGACTCAGGTATAGCTTCGAAGAGAAGCTCACTGTTGTCCGCGTGCATATAGGCTCGGAGCAAGTCTAGAACGGTGAGCCAGAGAGGTAAGAACCCGGGAAGGCTCAGCAGAGGAGTCAAGTGATGAAGAAAGACTTTGGACAGTAGCATCGCCGCCCTGACTCTCGTCTCTTCCACGCCGAGAGGATCGTTCGACGTTATCGGTCCTAGTAGTTGAGCCAGCAGAGGGAACAGTACCTGTTCTAGACACTGAGACCACTCCACCGCGGATAATTGAGCTAAATCGTGGGCGAGCAACGTGCTCTGAAGATACGTTATGGCCGCGGTACGAACTGGCCTGCGAGCATCGCAGCATAATCTTGCGATACCTTGCAATAGAGGCCTCCATGCCTGCGGCCATAGGGACACTCCTTCCATGGCGTTACCCTCTTCTGCCCACCATCGAAATACTTGAGCGGTTCTGGTGTGCAACGTATACATCAAATCTAATAGCTGAAGTGGACTCTGCTGATAGCTGGCGGGTTCTTCCGCCGTGTTGTGCACTCTGCTTCGTTTTCCCGTACACTGAAGTACCGCTTCGGCAAAAGTCCTCACGCAACGGATGCACAACTCGAAGTTGAACGGAGTGACGTGCGCCACGTCTCTGACTAGAAACGTCAAGCTTTCGCAACACTTGGCGAGGGCGGCAGGATCGTGCGGTAGCAGGTCGCGATCGAAAACTATCGTGTCAGCGGCAACTGGCAGAGGTGCCTCCGTTCCCGTAGGAGACATTAACGCCCATTCGGGCACGGGACTGATGGGCCTAGGATCCAACATCGACGTTCTGGCATTGGTGGCTTCGTCTAAAACCGTGTTCGACTGCTTCGGCGACAACGCGCCAGCGCCTGCGCATTCTAACAGACTGAACACCACTCTCCAATCCTCTGTGCTATGAATGTTGGCGGCACCAGTTTTCAACAGTTCGAATAAACCGTATGCAATTTGACGTGCGAGGGGTGCGGTAGTCGCAGACGGCAGATGAGTCAAAGGTAACAAAGGAAGTAAGACAGTCCACGCGCATTCCTCTCCTCGCAACAATCGAATCGCTAGCCTTAGCATTCCAACGGCCACCCTTTCTAGAAGATAAGGGTGATTTTCTCGCGCAGCCGTTGTCAACAGGCCATCTAGGTGCGCCTGCACTATCGGCCAAATGCACATCACTCTGTCGCGATTCTGAATGGTTACCTCTAGCAACAACTCCAACAGGAACACCGACACGTCTTCATCGTTCAAGTTCGTGAACACCAGAGCACCGATGAGGGAACGGAGAGACTCAACCTGCAAGAACTTGCTCTCCTCTATGATCTGTTTGAGATTGCAAGTGGCGACGAACTCTGTGGCTTTCTTCCTCGCGGTTGCCTCCGCGGGATGAGACATCCGCGAGGTATCCAGAGCTATGTAGGAATACAAACTGGAGAATATCCCTTGGTCGACCGGCGGTGCCTTCGGCGCAGTCGGTTCCCGAAGCAGAGATACCTTTCCCGATGGATCTATGAAATCCTCCCCCTCGATCAGACTCTTTGGTAACAGTCTTGCTTTGTACAACGATTGCAGACAGTCGACGATGTTCTTCCACGAGGCTCTCATCGCGTCTCCGTGCATGCGAGAGATTTTGAATAGAGTTCGCGCGGCTAGCTGACACTTGCCGCTACGACCAAGATGCATGACCACTTGGTCGGGTTCAGCGCCGGTAGCGAGCCCCGTGAATTTGCATAAACTGACCACGAGGGTATCTAAATCGCTGCTCATGCCGTAATGAGCACTAATGGAGGCGCAACTGAAAATCAAGAAAAAAGATACCGTTATGATTGTCCAATGTGGTCGCTCAGTGTTGAGTCTGGAAAAACGTAACAAACCGGAGGAACGTATCCGCGACTCGGCGTTGCAAAGACCTGTCGGGTGCTTTGTCGTACGCTCTGCAAAGCGCACTGATGATAGGTGCCCAGGCTTGCTCGGCTAGCTCTTTGTCTACGAATTCGCCAGCGTTTCCAACTTTTAAATAGGTCGTCTCGGGTCCAGCTCCTCTGCGCAACAACACTTTCCATAAGTAATTGTCTTTCACCAACCCGGTCTGTTCAGCTGGCATTACGATTTCCTCGCTCCTAAGAATTACATTGTTCGATCAGCCATGAATTTCGGTATCGAAACTTAATAGGTTAGTAAGTGACGATAATAATGACAGTCGTACTTAATGGAGGTATATATTTCATCGAGCATGTCTTGATCGAAATCAGCACCGTCGTTAACCTTCTTCAAATTCCTTTTAAACGCATCCGCGTTCATTGGGTTATTCTGTCGCTTCACGTTGTAATTGTGCTGATCAACATTCAACATGATTACAGCGTACGCCAAGGTAAACGCTGCATCAGCCGAAGTAAACGGTTTGCCGTTACTATCCTGGAAAGACAAACGGCGATCTAAGTTTATTTTCGTTGCGTCAACGCGTTATATAAATTGTCGCGGAAACGGAATAGCAAACTCACGTGCCAATGTTCCGCGAACTTTTCGAGCAACAAAGAGATCAATGGCGCCTCGCCAGGAAGTCTAAAAGATTCTAGATAAAGTCGTAGAGCTTGATCGATTCGGGTGTTTCTCAAATCGAAATTATGAACGAAACAATTCAAAACGTTTTTATTTTCTTTTTTGCTAATGTACTCGCCGATAGCCTTCTTGTCAAGTCCAGGATTTTCCTTTAAAAATTTCGCCACTTTTTCTGGATCGGGATTACCTGGACTACCACCTAATAGATTGTGTTCCGTAAGTTTAGCGATTCCTTCTCGTGGATTCTCGTTGAACTTTTCAGTACCAAGCACCAACCACTAAATTAAGAAAAATCATGTAACTGTTAAACTATTTGTGCAAACTTAAAAAAAAAAACAAAAAAAACTATTACAATCATAACGTACTCGCTTGTTTGACTTTATAGCGAGCAGTTCCTCTCGCGTTGGAAGATTCGGCGAAGCATTATGCCGCGATGGCTTGCATAATTCTTTATAACCTTTGCACCTGACTTCCATCCCAGAAATCAACATTATTATGGCATCCAAAGAAATGAATTGCATATTATACATATTGCCCATCAATGCGGATGCGTTCTAGCGACAAGTATTGAAGGTAACATTGATAATCGATGACATTATCGTATTTTAATACAGGAAAAAATATACCTTCGACAGAAGCTTCATTAATTCCTCGTACAAATTGGTAGAATACAAACCGCAGTCGTAATTTAGATAGAGTTCCGCAGGTAATCCGGGTATTCGCCATAATCTTACTATGGCTTCTACAATTGAGAAAAATAAAATTTCCAACAATTGAATCATTTTACATAACCGAATATTATTTTTACATCGCAAGAATTCGTACCGAGAGCTAATTCTCGTTGATCATACGATATCCTATTCGAGTCAGAATTTACTATTTCCATCAATTTCGTTATGTAATGCTCCATTTGGAATTTTAAATGTTCTCTTTGAGATTCGAATAATAAAAACGATACTTGCAAGTCCGCCGCAAGGATCGATAATCGATCTGTGCCAAGAAGCTAAGAAATATGACTGCGATTATCATATGATTTATCAAATAGATTTCAAGATAACAAACAATTTTTAATACTATTATCTCACCAGAATAAGATTTCTGCAAAGATCATCTTTCACGAGCGCGAGCAACGACGGAAAGTTGGAAAGAGCATCAGCAGCGATTTCTAAGGCTACTTGCAATAAACTCAGTCCAAGATGCATCATAACTTCATTATTTTGTTTTTCGAGAGGGCTACACAAAGAGACAAGGAATCGAAATAATTCGCGAATGCATAGAGCACCGTACGGCGCTAATTGCTGTAGTGGGGTGAAACGAACTCCTTGAGCATTGACGTACTCTTCGACTTGCTCAGATTCTTTAACTTTAGACGCTTTATACGTGCTACTTGTACTTTCATCTATCGATAAATCTTCTATACTTCCCGCTGGAGATGCTATTAAATCAATATTTTTGTCATCGCCAACCGATTGATTTTCAACTGAAATAATAGAGACGATAATATTATAAGATTCATGTGAAATGGAGCTTTTTTAATTACCTTGATCTTCTATTTTAACCGGAGGTGTTTCCTTGGAATGATTCTGTTCATCCGTATCTTCTTTTTCAATACTCTTATTTTCCTCATGGGAAACTTGTTCTTTTTCTATCGAGGTATTTGTACTTTTCTCTGTTTCTTTGCTTGCCTTTGTATCTGTTTCATCTTCTACTTTCTTCTTTAGATCTGTACCATCTTCCAGTTTATTGTTTACATCTGTTCCATCTTCTACTTTCTTATTAACATCTAAATCATCTTCCTGTTTCGCGTTTTCATTTTTTTCATTTATATCTTTCTCACTCTTATCTTTAGAATCATTCTTTTCCTCTTCTATTTTTTCAACAGTTCCATGATCCAAGGGACCCTGCATATCAACTATATTTCCTACAGGAGCAATAGGTGTTGTTGCCAAATGACCTGCATTCACCTTATCAGCAGAACTCAAAAGTGGAGTTTCAGTATCATCTATGTCATTTAGATTTGGTTTTACCTTTTGCTTCAAATGATTCTTATTTCTTCTATTTTTACTACGAGTATTTTCCATATTGTCTGTTCTCATTTTCTATAAAAATATAAAGGTATTATAAGAGTCGATACAATTGGTAGGTTTACTAACTTACTTTCATATTTAATAGAACTCTTGTATCATCTGCAAACTGTGGTAATCGAGTGAAAAGATGTTGCACCATGTCCCTCAAACAATGTTCAGCTGTTCTTCTCAATAATTCTGCAGATACATATATGCTACAGATATTAAAAACAAATTTGTTTATGTTCCAAAATCCTTACCACTAAGACGTGTCTCGAAACATATCCTAAAACAGCTTGGCATAATTTCACAAATACTTTCATTTGAAAGATAGTCTCCAGCTGGTGATAACATGAGGGCTCTCAAAACTTGTAGTATTCTCATTAAAACAACGCCATCTCCTGATGCATCGGTTCCAACAAACCTTGCGTGTGTAACAGCATCAGCTACAGCCTCTACGCATTGTGCTATCGCAGGATGATCGTGATCTACAATAATTGTATCACTATTATATTCTGTCCTAACTATAACATCCACTTTTACAATACAGTGCCTACCAATAAGACCATAAGATATCATTTTATTAACTGCAGACAATGCAAGGCTAGTAACAGGTCCTGTTGTTTCTTCGGATCTGATAATTTCTAGGAACGGAGCTAGGAACACTCCTGGTTCTAATTGAGACAAATCTTTAGCTTCGTGCAGTGCCTCCTTCAAGGTGGTTAAACCTTTCACGAGAGTGTCCTGATCGTCGTCCTTTAATTATTATATCAATTACAAATATTGCAAGAATGCAATCAAAAGGCAATCATCTTCGAATTAAAAAATAACGTGTAAATATATAAGTGCGAAATAATCACGTAAAATAATACTGTCACACATTCTGATATATTACCATACTGTTTCTTGCAACCTGTTTGATTTGACAACTATCAAAATAAATCCACGTGATAATGTTACATAAAGACAATCAAAAGTTGACATGGGTGAGACTATTTTATTTTTCGTTGATAATAAAACTAAGTATCACATCATAAAAATAAAAGTGATTGACAATGCGTTCTAACCTGATGGGAGTGCGAGGACCATCGTGCACCTCGTCTCATAGCTGTCAACAGGAGGCAGACTTCGCCTTCGACGACGTACAAGCCACCTCCCGGACAGGCCATTTTCGCGATCCTGCTCATCTTCCTTGCAATACTCGTTCTTACACCATTTTCATTCCGAAGAAACCTTACAAGCAATTCGATAATTCGTAACGTCAAGTGTCAAGAGAACACTTCCAACACGATAATCACCAACTTGTCTCTCTAAGGAGACGTACAACAACTGATCAACCTCGGCCCGCGATCGTTCTGCCATTTAGCGAACAGAGCACGAATTAATAAACAGATAACCATGTGAACTGGCCGAATTAAGGTTATACCTATGATCAGTGCCATCTATAGCAAAACGGCCAAATTTGTAGCGAAATAGTTTTAGACGCTTCCATCAGGTACCAGATGGCGTCATCAATTTGATTCTTACCAACAACAGATATGATATTCATGTTGTCGATTATATTTATTTTATTACATCGAATAAGAAACTTGTTATTAGACTACAAGCATTGGGATATTGAAATTCAAGTGAAGAAACGTTCTTTGGCTCTAACATTTTGCAACGAATTTTTTAAAAAACTGGGTGCGCCATCTAGCGGTGAAAACTGAAACTATTTCTTGACAAACTTGGGCGTTTTGCCACCGATGATGGCGCCACTAGAACTAAAACAAATATTAAATTAAATATTTTTAAGAATTATTTATTGGCGTAATCACACAAGCGCTAACCTATTTTATTATCCTCTACATTTATTATGTAATTGTATTTAAAATAATAAATACAAAAAGTTCCTATACTGTTTGTAGAAAATCAATGAACAATCGAATGAATTTGGGCAGTTTGGGACAACTACTCAAAAAACACTTTAAAGAGAGATATATTTAGGAAATGTTTATAAAGAAACCATCCTATGAAGTGTTTTCAATTTTACATATGCACACAGCTTAAACACGAAAGTGTTTTGGCAGTGGAAACTCTTCTTCTAGTAGAAGATTTTATGACTACAGATGTATACTCTTGCTTTGTAATAAATATTTAGCAGCAAATAAATGTAGAAAAATCTGAAAAAAATTGGGAATACATTCCTATGTGTCCTCTACACGTAGCACTTTTAATCAAAATTAATAGCACTCCATGCACTGTGAACTTCGGGAAGACAATAAAGAGCCAACTATTTAGTCCAAGTCCGTACAGTTTTATTTTCCCGAATCCTGTCAGATACATCTACATACTGTTGTAAGTTGTGTGCGTAAATGGTGAAGTAGAAACCCAGGCGACGCCACCGTCGATGCTGAACCTGGGGCTCGAATCTGCTCGAATCTGGTATCCCTGAATTCTTTATGATGAAATAGTGAACACAGTTTAAAATATACTAGTGGCTTGCGCTAGTTTGTTATTCTGGAAAACGTAAAAAACATGGCAAAGTGTGAAATTTGTAAACGAGAGAAGTCTACGCCTGGAGTATCCTTTCACAAGTGAGTTTTAAATTAAACCGTTCAATCTTTCGTTACCCTCAAATTTTTTTTATACTAACGTATCGGTACGTTAGTTTAACAGTAAGGGAGTTAATGCCAATATTTAACACTGTATAGGTTATGTTTTTGTAATTGAACAGTATACTGCTTTTTTAGATTTCCAAAAGATGTGGAGCAGTTGCAATTATGGATTGCACATATTAGTAAAGAGAACTATACCCCTAAGCCTGGCTCTGTTCTGTGTTCAAAACATTTTGCACCAGAGTGTTTGGAACAAAAATTTAATTGTGTCAGGTTGAAGAAAGGTAGTGTGCCAACTCTGTTCACAGAAGAAAATAATGCATCTAGTATAGACAGGCCTTTACTAGGTACCATTTAAGCACTTTTGTAAAAGTTATGATTGAAATCATGTAGCCGGAAATGATCTGTAATCATTGTTGACATCTGATTCTTGTAGATGAAAATGTAATTATGCAACATCAGCATGAACCTACAACTGTAACTGAAACAGTCATTGAGTCTCATGATTGCTATAGTCCTAAAGAAAGTATGTATTTAAATCATATGTAACATTTATATTATCTATTTGATTTGTTTCTTAATTGTATTACTTAATAAAATGATTGTTATCTCCATTCACAGGTCCCAAAATACATGCACCGGAAAAAGTAAGTTCAGCAAAAAGCAGTAAAAGTATAAGACATACATATTTCACAGAAATAGTAAAACGTGATCACAACTACTCTAATACACCGAGTACTCCCGAAGGAAAATTACGTGCTCTACATGATAGTTTACGTATTACACGTAAATCCAACAGAGTTTTAACACAGAAAGTGAAACGTCTACAAAAGACCATTTCTTCGCTAAAGGATGTAATACAAAAGTTAAAAGGAAATCTAATTTCACAAGAGGCTTTGTTAAAGCTATGAGTATTTTTACCTAAACATTAATGCAATGAAGCTAACAAGACATGAAAGTTATACAGCTGTGAACATCGATAGCGCGAAAACATCAAGATTAACCAGACAAACTGTTACTAAAAAGAGCACAATCTACATTCCAATTGGATATGCAGATCTATACATTGTATAATCATCTTTGTAAAAAGTGAGTTTGAAATTTTGACACAAAATTAACAAACGTATACTACACTTCAAACTAATAAGAAATTTTTAATAGATCCAAGTTGATAAAACTATTATTTTTTAGATGCTGCCACTTCAAGCTATGGCATTACCAAACTGCATTTTTGAATTTAGGTTAAGATGGAAGCATATTGTTTTTGTATATTACTGTATATACATGTATATATATATATATATATATTTTTTTAATATTTGTAGAAAATATAGAATTAAATTTATAAGTCCAAATTTGTAAGACAAACTTAGGTAATATATATATATATATATATTACATTCATAACCTGTACAAATTTATTCCTTACTCAAATTATATTTCTGCATAATTAATGTGTGTTTTGTTAGAGTACCTTTACTTAATCTACCTGTTTTATTACACTTGTCCCACCATTTAGTAGAGTTACGGTGAACAGATAATATAAGGGTGTGATAAATAGTTGTCATCTAACCTCACTTCGTTTTCTATCAATATCATAACTTTATATTGTAGTGTGTAAGAGGAATTTCGTAATCAATGTATCAGAGTTCACCTTTTTCTAACTAAAATACACGAAGAAACGGATTTTCACTACTTCAACTTGGTGTAATACAAATTTGAAAAGTTCACTTCATTCCTAAATTTCTTCTCGATAAACATTATCTCTGCCTTAACTGTAAACAACTCGCATAAGGTTTTGAACTCTAATTTCTAATCAGAATTCTATGAGTAAACAGTGTGATTAATTACATGAAGATCGTGAAACGTATTGTTGTGAATGTGCGCGAGTTTCATCGAGGTTATTTGATAGTTGAAAATCGGTAAACGATGTGGCGAAAGAATAGTTTGTTAACTAGGCACTTGCGCTTAATTGCAAAAACATTCCACGATGAAGCGAACATTATCGGCAGCAGGCAAGACGTTAACTCGTCAGATTATCAGGTTAGAATTATGAAACACATTTCTCGTTACTAAGAAACGAAATTTTTTTAATGTTTTTCACTTTTGTATCTCTGATATCTTCAGTATCTTTTAAAAGGGCACAATAGAATACTGCGATATAAGCTACACAACTTGTTTTATTACTTTTTGAATATGATAAATGGAAGTTGTTTATTTGAACACTGCGGAGAGTGACGACCTGACGACATGATTACCATTACCATGTGATTAGTAGCCACGTATGCCAAAGTCAGATACTTTTTATTTTCATATTTTTTATTTGGCTGAAATTTGAATACATTGTAATTTTTAACCCATGACAAAGGTTTCTTTAAAGATTTAAAAATTATTCATTTTACAGCTGTTTGAAAAGTAGGGATGACTCATGGGTTTATGGCGCCCGGGACAATACTGTCCAATTTCTTCAAATATTTTAATGTTCTTCGGTTGGTAAAAAAGAACATATTTTAAAGATACTAAAGAAAGTTTTTCTTTTATTCAAAGTCATTTTGTTTCGATAATCTTTTATTATTGCTTATTTGACCAGTGAAGTTGGCCCAGTTTTTCAAATAATATATTATCAAAGACTACATATCCAAATTTAAGCCAAATTCGAAATGTTACTTAAAAAAATACCTGATTTAACATGGGATACATGTATAATTTTAAGTAAAATTCAAGAAGATTCACGCGAATCTCCTAATTTTCTTAATATTGTACATTTATTCGTTACTTTTCGTGAATTGTTTTACTAAACATTGCGTACAGGATCTAAATTAGAAAATGTAACCATCTGAATTCAGTAAAAATTGTCAAGTTATAAATATGTGCTTCGAAAGCCACGTATATTTTTAAAACCAATTTTAAATTTATTCATTTCTTTTTCTAAACAAAGTTACCTTAAAAGAATATAGAACTATTAAAACTGAATAAAATTGCCAAGATGCAAAGATATATATTTTCAGTAACAGTTCAAAAAAAAAAACCAAAGTGATAAGAATTTAATTCTATACATATACATATGTAGATCGTTTCTTTACCGCGGGTTATATTACGTGGGGTTTCGCGACTAACCGAGGAAAAGATTTCTTTTTTAGGAGAATTACTTTCAAATGGAAGATATAGTGCGCAAATTGAAGAAGACTGTCGAAAAAATCGCGGATGGTGGAGGAGAGAAAGCGAGACAGAAGCACACGAGCAAAGGCAAACTCTTGCCACGAGAGCGAATTAACACGCTTCTCGATCGAACTTCCCCGTTTCTTGAATTTTCACAATTGGCTGGTTATCAATTGTACGGGAAAGAGGAAGTACCAGCTGGTGGCGTTATAACTGGCATAGGGAGAGTGGAAGGGTAAATATCATTGAATTTTCGATTCAGAGGTTGCTTTTTTATTTTCACTCATCTCGTGGCAATTTTCATGATTTTTTTTTTTGCGTCCAAACTAATTGACGTGCACAATTTACACGATTTTGCGTCCTCGCCGTTAAAGTACTTTCATCATCTCAGGACCGAGTGTGTGTTAATCGTGAACGATGCGACCGTGAAGGGTGGCTCTTACTACCCCATCTCGGTAAAGAAGCATTTAAGGGCCCAGGAAATCGCGGAGGAGAATAATTTGCCCTGCATATATTTAGTAGACAGTGGCGGGGCGAATTTGACCAGACAAGATGACGTGTTCGCGGATAAAATGCATTTCGGCAGATGCTTTTACAACCAAGCAAACATGAGCGCAAAGGGGATCGAGCAGATCGCGGTAGTTATGGGGAGCTGCACTGCAGGTCTGACTATTGCACGCTTCTTGTACTTAAGACTTTTTTGCACAACGATTATATTAAATAGATTGTGCGATCAGTTCGTTCGCGTTTTATCAAATTAATAATATATATTATTATTTTTGTTAAGAAATTTGTTGCGATAGTTTCATCTCCTCCGGAGATATTTAACCATTTTGCTTTAAACGAAACACTGTATACATATAAGCGTTATTATTCGATCGATGTGTACAGGAGGCGCGTATGTACCGTCTATGGCTGACGAGAACATCATAGTTGGTAAACAAGGTACGATTTTCTTGGCTGGACCACCTTTGGTAAAGGCTTCCACTGGTGAGGACGTTTCCGCGGAGGATTTAGGCGGCGCAGCGCTTCATTGTCGGTAATTAATGAGACGAGCAAATTATTTATCCAGATAAAGATTTCAAATAACGAATGGCAGGTGAACAATTTTTCATCTGTTATTTCTTCTAAATTTCATATGTATAAACATTTTATCAACGTTATACAAGCCGTTATTTTATACTCGATAAATTGTAATCACTTGGTCTTAGGACATCAGGTGTGACCGATCATTACGCCATAGATGACAGCCACGCTCTGTACCTAGCTCGTCAAATTGTTAAAGACTTGAATAGACAGCGACCAATGCATGTGAACGTTACAAAAAAAGTGGAACCACCCGTGCACGCGATCGATGAGATTTATGGTATCGTTGGTGTGAACTTGAAACGACCTTACGACGTCAGGGAAGTGATCGCGAGGATCGTGGATGGTTCAAAGTTTCGCGAATTCAAGGCACAGTACGGCGAGACACTGGTCACGGGATTTGCGAGAATATACGGTTATCCCGTAGGAATACTCGCAAACAATGGCGTGCTTTTCTCAGAGGGTGCCTTAAAAGGTGCGCATTTTGTACAACTCTGCGCGCAGAGGAAGATACCTCTCATCTTCTTGCAGAATATTACAGGTAACACCTGTAAACTGGTCAAATTTTATTTTCAATACAGAATAGAAATTTTTTATTTATTTATATAAACAAACATTTTTAATTTGTTCATAAGAGTAATATTTTCGAATTTATTCAAAAGGATAGAAGTTTTAATTTCAACTATTTAGTTATTAGTACTATGTAGTTAATTTCTACTTATTGTTAGTTATTCGTAAATTGTAATTCACGTACCTTTATCATCAAGTATAATAGCCACAATACAGTCATAAATTGCTACTAACACGGCTGAGCTTACACCTTCGGATCAGTGTGGAATAAATTTTTATTTAAATAACAAATAATAAATAATAAAATTTGAATGTCAAACAACAATTACAATTCTTATTAAAAGAATGTTGATTCATCTAACGCTATACAGAATTTATTTGTTATTTGTTACTTGTAGATCAAAATTTATTTCATACATTTCATGCAAATAATACAGTTTTTGTGAAATTATAGGATTTATGGTGGGCAAGGATGCAGAGACTGGTGGCATTGCCAAAAACGGAGCGAAAATGGTGACCGCTGTAGCCTGTGCCCGAGTACCAAAAATTACGGTGTTGATTGGAGGATCGTATGGGGCAGGGAATTTCGGTACAATTAATAAACGATTATTTTCAATCGAAATTCAATAGATACTCCTGTTTATTTTGATGAATTTAACGCAGGCATGTGCGGCCGATCTTATTCCCCGAGATTCCTTTATTCCTGGCCGAATGCCAGGATATCTGTGATGGGAGGTGAACAGGCTGCTGGAGTGTTGGTTCAAATCACCAGGGAACAACGTCAGCGAGAAGGGAAAGAGGTATGCCAGGAGCTTGGAAAGATTTAAGAAAAATGTGATCCTATAAGTAAAGGGAACGAGGACTGGTCTAATATCGAGACTCATCTTGTTTGACACGATGATCATCGATTGTAGAGTTGAGAAATTTATGTACATTGTTCCTACCTAGTTACCAGATCAAAGGAGGCTCTCTTCAAATCGAGAGGTTCTTATTCTCTTGTAGAATGAGCTGTGTTCTATGCCTAAAATGATATAAATGATTTATTCAACTTTATTCTTTCGACGATTTTAACAGTGGACTAAGGAAGAGGAGGAGGCTCTGAAGAGACCGATCATAGAAAAGTTCGAGAGGGAGAGTAGCCCGTACTACTCCAGTGCTAGGTAAGGTTCATCTCGTATAGATCCCGTACATTTTTCTCTTCGGATCCCATAAAAATTCATGTTGTTTTCAGACTTTGGGATGATGGCGTTATTGATCCCGTGGACACCAGGTTGGTGCTTGGCCTCAGTTTATCCGCAGCGCTTAACGCACCCATTCCAGAAACTAAATTTGGAATTTTCCGCATGTAACATAAATTAGTGGTGAAGTGACAAAACGATAAATACTTACATACCTTTTCAACTCTGACAATTTTAAAATTGTAGAAATTAGTTTTTTAGAGGTTTGTTAAGGTTTGTCTGGTTTTAGACAATAATAACAAATATTAGGTCCTTAAAGAAACAGTGACTTTATAGTCTCCATGATTCCGTCATGTGAGATAAAGAGTGCATAACTTTAATTATATATTATTAAATACATGTTTATATTAATACCACAAAAACAAAAAATTTTTAATAAATAGAAATGATAAATTCGCCCAAAGTTGAGAAGGTATGTAACCCTTAAATAAATGCAAAGATGACCCGTTCTTTTTTCAAGTAATATAAGTGCCATCATTTGCAATCACTTTACATTTTCATTGATAATTTTACGTTGAGTGGGAACAAAGAATTGCGCAATTTACATTGCGCTATAAAAAGATCGAAAAACATTGGTGTAACCCCAATCTCGTAATCGTTACTCTGTATCTGATATTACTCGAAGCCAAAGGTATATTAATATATTTTTATACGGAATTGTCCTGTATACATGAGTGTTAAACATTCCAAGTACATATGAATTTTTTTAATGTCTCTACGCGAGTTTTTATTCACTCCTGGAACGACCAAGTTTCTTCGCGTTTCACTCTCGCTTCATTAATACTACTTTACACTTGCGCGTCGTTTCCGTTATAATTAAGTCGTGATTATAGCAGCAATTAATTACCCTCGTGATCGTCTATACTACTGCTTAAGTAGTAGCGCGATGTTACAGTTCGTCGCGCGACTAGGTACCCGGAATTCTCCGCTCGCAAAGGCCAATTTTCTTCTCTGTCAACGACAGAGACAACAAGAACAAGGAGGAAGGAAATTCCGAAGAAATATTTGGAAAATTCGGCGGTCGCAAAGCGGAGAAGTTTCTTGAGCACGGTTTCTTTCATGTCAACCCTAAAATCAACTCGTAATCTTCGCAATTGTTCTCCCGATGACAGTGCTTCCCAACATTTTTAACGTCATGACACACTTGGAAGAGGCTGCCATTTGTAAGGCACACATTTTCAAAGAAAGTTCCGATAGATTTAAATAAAAATTCAAAAGTATCTATTGTTCGAAGTAGATGCATTCGATGAGTGAAGATACTTGTTTAATCAACCAACGTTTTATGTTCTTCATCCTGCTATCTTTATTCGTGTATTCGAGACTCATGGAAATTCGAACCCATCGAATAATGGCTAGAGAGAAAGTATCCTCATTCGATTTGTATTTAAATAGTTTTTTCTACCTAGATGATGTCTAGTTTCCAAATGTTCAACAGCGAAGATTATGTTATACTATAACAAAATTTCACAATAACTTGTTAGGAATAAAATAGATTAATTATTTTTTACAAGGTCCACATTGTTGAAGCGTACGAGTACTTTTAGAAACGAATAAAATGTTATCGTTAGTGCCGGAGGAAGTTTGACAACTCGTTTGCAAATAAAGCGTTCTCACTAATTACAAATTTTCGTTCACGGACAGCTGTTGGGAACCATTGTCCAACAAAGAACCCATGCGTCTATCGGAGCAGATCGCGTTCCATTTCGATTCGATATCACACGAATTGGACGGGATCCAAATTCACCGTTTGTCTCTACGCGTAAAGGAAAAGAATTATACTAACAACCAGCAAGAAATTCGGTCCCCTTTTCTCGGTGGTAGCCTCGAATCCAGCCGGCTCTCAAGCTGCTTTTTATTTACAATTGGCGATTATTCGTCAGTTATCGAAACTGTTCCCCTTAAATTCTACAAGAGCTTGCAAAGATAGAGGAGGAGAAGCCCGATGGCGAAAGACAACGTCCTACACGAGGAACCATTCTCTGTACCCATGGACTTGTATACGGACAGTTCGTGAAATTCCTGTTTTATGATGGCTCCTTCTTCCGTTCTGATCGTCGTCCAACCTGTATTTTCTATCACATCCTTCGCGATCGCTGCCCTGGCTTTCGTCCTGTTCTTCCCCTTTCTGATGTACAACTGCGACAGAGCTGTGGAAAGTAACCAGTTGGCTGATTTTTCATTAAATTATTATAATATCAGAAGCACCGAGGCAAAAATAAGATTTTCCTGTCTTAAGAGAGAACACCATGGTAATGCGTCAACATGGCTGAAATACAGTAGTTTTCGATAAAGAAGGTCTGTACCAAAGCACATCGAAATCGGTCACCTACACTTGGTATCCTCTCCTCGTTAGTAAGTCTCCAAAAACCTCTCTTTTTCCATCAGTGTTTTTAACAATAACGAAAGCTAGAATGAACGATCGTATTACCTTCGTCAACCACAGTGTCATCTTCAAAGTCGACCTTGATGAACGTGGACATGGTCACCTCGAAGATCTTGTTTTTGTCGCTATTCGAGACTTCTATGGCCCTCTTCTTTCTACCGAAGCCTACTCGGCCGTTGCTGCATTCAATCTGAAACGGTCCAAAGAATTAGCACACGAATGCATCTAAAGATTCGATGGTTCAAGCTAGTGCTGTTCATATTACAATATACTATAAAGTCTATTTGTCAATTACAAGCCTTGTAATTACTGACTAAAACTTCGATAGAGTTCGTAATTTCTTCTTTTAATCTTTCTTGTTCTCTACAACTATCAGAAACTGTATAGTGTACTTGTCTTAGAATTTCTGCGACTTGATAACTTTTTTTAATACACACGTGAATCCCTAACAAGTTTTAACAGTCAATTAAAAAGCGTAATATGTCACGTAGCGAAGAATGATAAGACGTGAAAGAGGCTCTTGTAGACAGCACCGACTTAAACCAAACGGAGTTTGCGAGCATGCGACAGGCAAGAATCAATATACCCCTTGGCACTTGTCTAAACAGACGTTCACGGTGCCACGAAACTGAACGTATGTGCTTTCTGGGAACTTGAATGCCCGGAATTTCGCCGTCAGGAAGTCTCCGTCCACGGTGTTGAAGTTCTCGAAGAGATAGGGATCCACGGAGCACCTAAAGGCAAACAGATCGTGTAAAATCAATATATGAGACCTTTGGAATGTCGGAAGATTTCATTCTTAGGTATGGTAGATATGGTTACATGATTTCTTAATCGAACACTAAGAATAACTTGAAAACAAATTTCTTTCGCATTAGTATATGTAATATTATAATAGCAGATGTATACAACACATACTTTTCTTGAAAAACAAACTTCTTAGAGAATAAAAGTAAATTCTTTCCCGTCTAAGAGCTAAATCCATGTCTAAGAGTAATTAAAAGAGTCGCTATTATGTCATATTACCCATTAATGATTATGGTTTCCTCCTGTGACTTGGTGTCAGTGACCAACATGTAGCTGACCAACAGACCATAAACTGGTGCAGAGTGGTTGTCTAAAAAGATTTCCATCTGCAGAGGTGTCCCTGGACTGACGTTCAGCTCTCCAGTAACTAGGGTGCCGCCTTGCCTGACGCCAACCCCTAAGATCGGGACTGGCGCTGACTCGGAGATCTCGCCCCTAATCTCAACCATGCTAAACAAACAAACAAACGATACAGATTAAATGTCAAGCTTAGACAACCCACGAATAGACAAGTTCATTTATCTTACAATTTTTCAATGAAATTACAATGTATTTTTGAAGAATTCTAATATGGGTCTCGGAAGCTAAACTGGCTTACTTCGCCAAATATTTATATCATTATCACCAGAAAATCACCAAGTATATAATTAAAAATAATAACTATGAAGATTTCGCGCCATAAGTGTTGTTTCAACATTATTTTCTGAATATTAATTGAAATTAATTAAAAATATTTATCCAATTGATACGAAACGTGTATCGAAGTATATGTATAGAATACTACGACTTTTATCTATTTCCGAAAAAGTTATCTTCGCAAGAGAGAATATTCAAGAAAAGTGGAAATCTGGTAGCTGTTACTCAGTTTTATCAAGTCAAGTTTCATACAACTTCGTTACAATACCGATGTAAGACATATGTCGAAGTTTCCATGTAGTAGTGTCTCACACAGGACACAGAGGAGTTTCTAAGGTTCAACGATGCCTATAACCTTCTAGTTCGTTGAAGAAGCTATCTACTTCCCATAGAAAAGAAGTCAGGAGACTCCAAGTTGCAATAACTAGCCCTTTCTTCCCTGTCCGATTCATCGAGCACTCAAAGACCTATTCAACATCCAGTCTTCATTTCAGCGTTGCTAAGGACGTTTTCTTCTTGGAGTTTTCTTAAGTTTAAAACCACAACACCAGGGTACAAACCGGTTATCCAAGTCTACAGAGCCTACATTATGAAATGAACATATTATTTCTTTTCATGAATCTTCTGTTCCAACTTGACAATTTTCAAACAACCCTTGCACAAACAATAGAGTTAATAATAATGGATCAAACGACTCACGATGTTTATCAAAGCAACAACACTAGAGAGCCAATCTGTTATTGAAGTTTACAGAGCCTACATTAAATATGTATATTTAATATGTGTCTGTTCAAGGAGGTTTTGTTATCCTCGACAGTTTTCAAACAAGCCTCGTACAGTCGGTAGAGTAAATAATAATAGATGAAACAAAATAAATAAAAAACGAAAATATATTATCTCTCCTCGAGAGAAGTTCTGTTATTCTCAACAATTTTCAAGCAGCCTCCTACAGCTAGCAGCTAGTTGTTAGAGTAAATAATAACAGATCAAACGACACACGGTGTTTACCCAAAGCAATAATACGTGTAGTACGAGGTCCCGTTGCATGCAATCACCATGACTCAGGGTTGGTGCAAGAAATCCAGAACGAAAGGAAATCGTTTCAAGGAATTTCCTTCGAATCTTTTCAATCGCGTTACAATGATTCCTTTCGCGGGAAGGCTAGATTAGCATTAGAACATTGCAATCTGGCGAACGGAAAGATGCGTGCGAATGTAATTTCCGTGCAAAAACAATCGAACGAATGGCATCCCGCGACAACGTCAACGAGCAGATCCCGATGATCTGCATGGACCGGTGGACAGTTATAAAGGAACTCTGTTCGACCTGGGCTACTTTCGACACTCGTAGACTCCTCTAAACGTCAACCTGAGTCACTGGTGCGCTTTTGCAGAATCATCCGTCGTTTCCGCGGAATGGTGCGTCCCGCAAATTGAACGGTGCGAGCTCTAAACGGTACTGAAGTCACGGAACGATGACGAAGAGGGCGGAAAAAAAGGCAATGGAGGTTCCCGTTTGGCCTCTAGCGAGCCCACTGCGAACAGCAAGTGGTGAATACTATTAGGTGAATGGATGAAATAACATACGATAGACTTAATTCTGGACAATTTTTAATATCGTTCTCCGTCAGTGATCAAATGCTAATTAACTCGTATTCCATTCCTATTCTGATTTTTCGTCCACGATTATTGACAGTGTCCCGAGAATCATGACGTCCGACCATTTCGTTACGACGAGCATCCCGTGCGTCGAGTGACTGCAACTCACGAGTTATAATAATTATAATAACCATAATCAGCGTTGGATCGAATGGATGTAAATGAACGTCGCGACCGTAGGGTATCACAAGTATTCCTCGAGTGGTCGATCGTTCCTCAATGTAGCCGGCGCGGCGTGGCGGCGGCAGCGATCTCCAATCGCGATGAACGCATCCGATCGGCCGTGCATGCAATTCCCATCGACTTTGTGAAAGCAGAAACAGTTATCAAGATCGAGAAAGAATTTCCCTCGCGGTGCGTGGCTCGCGACCCCGTGGTATCGTCTCTCGCGCGATAATTCAACAATAAAGGCTTGTTACGGCTTCCTGGTCGCGAGGCGACATCGAGGGATCCGAGGAATCCACGGGACAGTCGTCGCGAGCTACGATCGATTAGTGCCAATAAATTAGCTTAACCGCAAAACAGGAACAGGGAGAAAAATTCCATCGCGAGTCCCTTGTCGAGTTTCCCTGTGTGTAAGTATATACTGGAAGAATGTCGCCACGGCGAGAAGTGAGTTTCGTCGAGGACGGAACAGGACGAGAAGAGCCCGCGCGACAGCCGTCCGCTCGCTGCCAAGTTAAAATTGCATTACGGCTTCTCTGCCATCTGTCTCCTGAACGGACGGTATGCAAACAAGCGGCCAGCACGCGCGTAAATCACAATTTGGCAACCGATCGCTTGGGAACGCATCCTACCTACACCTCTCGACGAGAAACTCTCGCCTCGCCTCCAATTTTTATTAGGAATCTTTCTGTGGCTATGGAAACCAAGAAAATGTATTCGTAATCAATTATAGTAAATAAAGTAGTTGGTCTTGTTATTCTTGAAAATGGCAAAAATATACCTGAATGAAATTTCCTATTTAATCCTGTCACCAGCACAGAACTTTTCCAACAGTCGTTAATAAGCTCCTGTTAGTTTCATTCTGTTCAAACTCCTCGAGTCTTTGATTCAACTCTCTCGACTTGAAATGCTCGTATCCTCGAGGATCCTTCGACAGGATCGTTAGTACCTCGTAGACGACAATTTCCATGTTGGAGGTGTGGAAGAAGGATTCCCTCGGATGGTTGAGCGCCGACATGCTGGGACTTTTTGCCGCGGATACACGGGGAATACGAATGACTCGCGAAGTGAGTTTTATCGAGCGCGTGGAAAAAGGAGAGAAGACTCTGTGACGCGACGTGTTCGAAGCTAAAATTACATTTCAGGTTTTCCAGCAGCTGCTCGCTATATAGTCTCGAATGAATAAATTGATCGTGAAACCTTGAGTCGACTCGATGATGATCACGACTATCGAAACGACGCCGACGCGAGTTTCTATTATATCGGTTTTCATGTTTTCATCTCGAGACAATGTCAACGAGGTCTTGCTCAGAGTTCTCGTTTAATCGCAGAATGGGTCTTGGAAACCACTTTGCATACCGAATGACTGGCATCGATTTATTAACGGCACTCTAGGGGCTTGGATGATGATGGTGTACTTCGAAGTGACGTTACATTGCTTTATGATTCGCCTAGCTTTCACGACCCTCTTCTGTTACTACCTTAGCCCTTAATGAACTACTTAATGTGTCATTTCGCACGTGTCATTTCCATTTTTATCATAGACGTTGGACGTGGCACGGTAAGTTTTAGTCTAACGAAAGCAGTTTAAGTGAACTTTTTAATAGAAAACAAAATAAGAGTGCCTACTATTAGGCCCTTGCAGTGTCTATTTGCAATTACTAGACGGCGCATTTTATGCATTCATGATGTATGGAAACATATGCAGAATGTCGTTTTATAGAATAATATCATAATAATAATAATAATATTTCATTTTGCCATAGAGGTATACATTCTGTATACGTTAAGCATGTTTCACATATTTGCATATGCCATAAATACTTAAAATCTGCAGTCTAGTAATTACTAATGAAACTCATACACAGTTGAGAAAATTGTACGGTTATGAAAATGGCTTGCTATGTTGTGTAATAAAACTGGCAACTTTTTTCTACCGTATAGTAATGACGCTATATTCCTAATATTAATAATATGCACGTGGATGGAACTATTACCGTTATGGTACATGTGCTGGAAATCTGAGGTATTTAGTTGGTTTGTTCGTGGCGAAGAGGTAACATTGCGTGTATAATGTATCCTTCGACTTTTCGTTCTCCTGCGAGGATACTTATTGTTAGTAGATTCAATTGGAAATTAATCTTCTTATAATACAGTTAATATCAGTGTTCAAGTGATTTGTTTTTGCACCACAGTCTGGAACAGTCAGACGAGAAGGAAATGCTTCGTACAGTCCTGAGTAACACGAATGAAAGGAAGACTCCGAGGAAGGTCTCAACTATTACTTTTCTATGCTATTTACTGTCTACTAGTGTCTATTAGTTGAAACTGTCCTCGACGGGCAGAGACGCAACTGTTGCGCGTGCAGAATCGCTCAGCCGCGTTCAACAGCTGCTCCGCTCTTTGTCGCTGCACTCGCAAATGTTGCAACGAATAAACGACTCATGATTAGTGCTGCGACTTCTCGGGCAATTTTTCTGTTTTCGAATAGCACTAGTGTTGATATACATTCGAATGATAACATTCGAAACACCGAAAATCTAATACTCGAATAGCGATACTCCAATACTAATACTTAAATGGAAAGAGTCGAATAATAATAGCGAAACTTTACTTGGCAGCAATCGAACACGTATCAGATATTGGAATCAACAAACTATTCGAATACTCCTACTTTTACTTATGGTCTACCATTAAAAAACAACTCACTCTGGTTCCTGAAAGCCTGCTGGAAAGACGCTGCGTCGAACCGTGGTGTGATTGGACTCGACCGAGATGCTAGGCTTCACGAGGACTTCGGTGATGACACACTTTACCGTGAATGTGTGCTTGCTGGAATCCACGGGCTCCTCCACTATTATTCGATGGAAGTACACTTTCTGACCCTGTACAATGCAATTACGTGTCTATAGTATCGCTCGAATCCATAGGATACTCCTATGCAGGGAAACAATGGCTCAAGCCGCGACAACTTATCCTTATTCGCCTAGCGAATCGATTCTCGTACGTTCATCGCCTACGATTCACTTTCATTTCACTGGATCCGAGCTTAACCCTAGTCTAGACGGTCTATTTTTGCTTGCCTAATAAATGACGTGTGTCTGGTAGACTCGTGAGAAATTCAATAATCATTTTTTCAAACTTTGTTGCGTATACTTTGTTTGCTATACGAGTATATATACCTGTACATATACTACTCCCATATTCATGAATTAATTGGTCGATGAAATCAAGCCTCCTTTGTGTATCTTCATATGTATAATAAATTTATTACCACTTTACATGTAAATTCGCAAGCACATCTGTCTGACAGACACACGTTGAGATTAATCGATCCTCAACTTTTACTCGGAGGGCAACAGACCCGGAAAGAATTTATTCCAAGAGCTTCGAGACGTGCCAAGAATGGTAAATTCATTGTGAATTGGCTAACGGCCTATCGTTCGAGGCACGACAAAATCGATCGAGCTGCATAAATCACGGCTGCATCGCCGTCGACTATATCACGGGGACCGACCATTTTAATTATTCGGAAGTCGTACACTATCCCCGTCGTGTTATCCACGATGAGACCTCGTAATTATGTCCTACCGTGACTTTGTTAACGACTTTCGTGATACCGCATCGTAATATGTCCTCCTCCAGGAGCGATAACCGGAACGTTGCGACGCCGTTGCTCAGTCGGGCCTTGCACGCCTCGTCTGCAAAACAAGATACGTTTCAGTGGTTTCAGTTTATAGTTCATGGACACACCAGTGGAGTGTGTGGGACATTTCAGGTGGAAATAAATTATGTCAATCGGACAGGTATATCTGTAACTCGTCTCTATATTTAGAGATGCTTAGGTTAATAACTAGGTAGATGCTATATTCAATAATCTTTGGTGAGCTTGGAAATAGTTTTTGAGGATGAAGGTGAAGGGATGGAATGGATGAGGAATGTGTCGAAAGAAACAGCGAGGAAAGAGAAGGAAGATAGGTAGATAGGTAGATAGGTGGATATAGTTCATTCATTTTTCAATTTGATTATAATATTGTACAAAAAGAAATTCTTCTAACCATTAGTTCATATTTAATTGTACAACTCGTAATAATATAATATAATCGATAAAGTTATTTAAAATGATTAAAATTCCAACCGAACGATCCTTTTCCACGTAAAAACAAGTTACTTAAGAGTCATATGAACCAAATGTAGCAATCTAGAATTTTTTTTTTCACCTGGAATGTCTAATCGTTCCACTGTGTATCGATAATGTTGTAATCCTGGAAGGGGTGGTTGGCGAGAAATACGAATCGATCCTTACCTGGAAACTCCTTCAGCTGCTGGAGATATATACTAGCCTGTGGGCTGCTCCTCACGATGTCGACCTCCATCCACTGCTCGGAGCATCTCACTTTGCTCTGAACTGGAACGAACAAACGAGAAGAAATTTTAGAATTTGTCGCGTAGACGAGTTTCAGTCATGTTGCAAAGCCCACACTTGATGCCGCAACTTCTTTATTTTCTTTATTTATTCAACAGGCACTCTGTTACAGGAAGTACGAGGATGTAAATATATTTATCATTGTCGACTGGGGAATCAAGTTATTCTTCTTATTTTATTAGTTTCTTTAATTTATTAATTTTATATCGAAGGCCTCTAAGCTGTGTATTATGTTATTATAATTAGTAATTATATTATTAGTTTTACATGTGTTGGTTCACGTACTCGTCAGTTACATGATTCTATGTATTTAATTTTTGGAAATGTTTTTATTTTATTTCATTATAACATAACACTTCCATCGCTGTATAAAAAAAAAGGGGGGAAAAATTTCCCAACTCATACGAAAGTTCCCATGCACGTACGAATACTACCTCGACCATAACTCTGCGTTACTCTCGCGCATTATCTACCATAAAAACACGCTTCATTAACCATACAAGTCAAAAATGAATAATTTTAATTGAAATATACACCAGCCGCTCGCACGAGAGATGCTATCTGGCTCGAAGGGAAAAGTGCGCGAAACTTTGGTCGAAAGTTCCTCGATGCAGCAGGAAGTCGGTCCGTATCAGGAAATTGTAATTCGAGTAGCCGAAAGAATATAGGAACCAGTTTCGCAGGAAACGGTATAAAATGTCAGGCGATATCGCGCGCCGATGGATGAACGTTTCGGAAAAAGGGGTTAGAAAACGTTTGGAAACGCGGCGCAGCAGGATCGTTGCTCGTGCTCGAGGTAAAAGAGGACGAAGAAGAAGCAGACCGGCGTAGCCGCAAACTAACTTGCAGTATACCACGGTAATTGCCCCATAAAGTCGTAAACGTCCCGACCTTGAAAAGCGACCAGCTCGACACCGCGCGCTCGAGAGACCGGTCGCTGATGTATATCCCACTGGGGCTGGTCCCTGTTTATTCGCGGTACTCGATGATAGATACTTTCACCGTTCGCGAGTAATGTCCGCGGGATACACCGAAACCACCGGTTTACATTATCGCGATGAGAAAGAACGGTCTATCGCTGCCGCGAGTCACGCACGTACAAGAAATCGCCGCGTATCCTGCCCGATCGTTTCCACCGCGGATAATTGAATTTCCAGTCGTAAATCGTGATACGGAAATAAACGCGACTAGATCGACAACTAATTCGATCGGCAGCTCCTAGACCGCGGTTACCATCGAATACGGACGTTAATAGCGGCGCCGCGCCGCTGTAGCTGAGCAACTTGCTGTTTATTTGGAATGTTTCGAGTTTTATCGTTTCCAATAGCGAACCGTTCTTTTTATGGGCTTGGTGAATTTTTTCGAAAGTTTAATGGCATTAGGTATAGGCTTCATTACAAATTTCATTGGTTTCTGGTAATCCTGTCCTGAGATATAAAGCATAGCGATCGCTATGCGTATCAACAATTTTTTTTAAAGCCTAGTGGCATTACAGCTCTATATATAGAGAAGTCATCGTGTTTTGTGATTTTCTGATAAACCATTCCAGAGATATAAAGAAAAATGGAGTTTTTAAGCTTATTACCCTACTACCCGTTCGTTAGATATTTGCTAAAACATTCAGAGCTTAAAATTACATTTTTTAAATGTTTAGAAAAGTTGTAGCCTTTCAACGAGGATAGATTCTATTCGACTGGTCCCACCCCCCTCCCCCCGCCTTAGAATTCCCAATTAAAATCATCCCGCAGGCAAAGGGTTAATTCAGAGAGTCAACAACATCCTCCATCTGCCGCAACTCATCCACCTCTAGTACGTTAACGAGTAGACCGGCAGTTTCGCGTCTTCCCTGGGATAATTCCCCGGCGGTTTCCTTTCCATTCGTCATCTCTGACCTCTCGCAATTGATATTATCAGAGGCCCCCGGCGTCACCCCCGCCTGCTCGAGACCTCCCCGCATATCCACCGGTTTCCGCGTGTCCATCAGCGCGCGTGGTTAACGCGTAAATTACGTGACCGCGCGGCGTGTCGCTTTCAAATAGCCCCGGGGGCCGGCGGCGCGGCGGTCTTTTCCATTAGCAAGTTTAAACGCTCTCCTAGGTAGCACCAGCATCATCTGCGCGATCCACCGAGGTACGATCTCTCTCGAGGAAGGTCCGTGACCTTAAACTCCTCTCCCTCTTCTTTCCTTTGCCTCTCTCTCCACTTTTTTTTCCCCCATTTTTGACCATCGCTCCGCGTTTTTGCCCCGTCTCGTTTATTTGTCCCTGGTAGCACCAGGTTCAAAGATACCCGTCCTCGGGTCGCGCCGTGTCCGAGAATCGTCCGGGTTTCTTCGTTTTCTTCTCCGCAGCTGGTTCTCGTTCCCCCGTCTGTAGCGTACGCGCCTCTTTGTGTTTTGATCCGCGGCGTGTCGATGTCGGTTCGAAGTCGTCGCGAGAGATCCTGCACCTCCCGTTCCTTCTTCCCTTTTCCTTCGTCTTCAGCCCTTCCCGTGCGTCGCGGTGTCATTTATTTACCTCGCTGTCAGACGCGTCGGACGACTTCCTGTTTCGGTTCTTCAACGTCGCATCCACGAGGCCCCAAAGGCGAACGAGTCGACGCGGCAGCTTTTTTCCGAGGAGTGTCGGACACTCTCGTCCCATTGTTTTCGTAATTTATGCCGCTGATAGGGATCCGTTTTCATTGGCGGGCCGAGGGGTGGAGGCCTGGTTGAGCCGAACCGTGCAGAGGACCGCCTAAAGCTTGGAGGTCGGCGACCTTCTTCCGAGGCAGGGGCCACTGGCCAGCTGGTGTTACTGACTGCGATAATATTCGATCCCGTGATTAAATCGCGGAGATGTTTTATAGATGGTCCGGTTATGTCTAACCGTTACTCTACAAAGCTTCTAGATATATGCAAACAATTCTTCTCACAAACGATGCTGCGAGACCAGCAACGTCCGTGACCCCCACGCATCTTTTCTTCTTTATTATTCCCGGTTTCTTCTTCCTTTCTGCGCTTCTTTCCGCCATTAAATCCGAGAAACACGCACCACCCTGCTCAGAGAATTCCCCCTTCCCTTCCCACACCCATCCCGTTTGCGTTTCATTTCCTCCTCAGGGTCTATACCCGAGATTGAGATCTCAGAGGGCTACGAAGAAGTCCAAGTTGACCTCTTCGGTCCCGAGAAGCCCTCGAGGTCCTCTCCTTGCAGTCCCACGTTTTCCCACTTTGTAATTCAGATGAAGTGTATATAACTCATATAACTCGTATAACTATAACTCATTAAAAAATCAATTTTCCATCAAACAATGGAACCATCCTTTTCCCAGCTAGCCCTGTCAGAGATACGATGATAGTAATAACTAGTCCCCCTTAAATCATCCTACATTTCAAGTTGTATTTTTACTCTAGCTTCTTGTGTCGTAAGGATATTTTTTCTTGGTTTTCAGCCCATCAGAGGTTAACCTCTCTTTTCAACGCCAATGAAAAGTAACCAGTACTTCGATACCTCCCATGTACCAACAGCTCCTCGGTAATGTTGATCGGGACCGCACGCGGAGCAATTACACTCTCTAATCGCGACTGATGCCACTCGGGACACTCCTTCTCTATCCGTGACTCAGCAGCCGGTATCAGCGCGTGCAGCCTCCCGGCGATCTTTATTTCGTTTCAAGATCCAACGCGGATAACGTCCAAACGCTGAGGCATGCTCCTAGATCCTCGAAAGGATCCGCGACCCTGAACTTTGTCCTCTTCCTCTTCTTCCTCGACGTATCTTTATTTCTCGCGTTCCTTCGTGCATCGAGCAGCACGCGACCATCGAGATAGAGTCCCGAGAATGAGAATCGGTCGACGAGTGACCGGTTTCACTGTCGATAGCGGAGATATTCCTCCCGGATTTGCATGAATATTCCTTCGAGAGTTCTCCGGTCTTCCGGTTGGCGTCTCTTTCCACATAGCGGCAGGCGCGAACGTCTTTTCTCCGACTGTCTCGTAAAGTTGCCGAGGGAACGGGATGGAATTGATGTAAATTACGGCAACGGTACGATCGTCGGGGATTACAATAATTTGAGGCCATTACCGGTCGAGTGTTAAGACCAGAGCGAAGCGGCGTAATTACGCGTCATCGCGCGATCTTGCGTTCCCTGACGAGGAACTACTCTCCCGGTCGGGGATCAAGGACATTTGTATCGAGAGATCGAGAAAGTCGGGGCCAGGGAACGATTAATTTCCGTATTAATCGTGTGCTGTGTAGAATATGTCCTCTGTTATTCTCAGTCAGAGTGTTGATCCGAGGCACAGTGCCTTTGCGGCAAGAGAACAGCTGTTGGTATGGTTCAGGAATAGAATTTCAAGTGACGTGAATTCACGTCAGCGGCCGAGAATCTGTATAATACCACAATTTCAGGGAGTGAGATCACCTTATGAAACGATACAGACTTTTCATTCTTATTTGAATCGATATTTGTGGAATTCGGGTACTTTTAGAAGCCCATTCGAACGAATTAGACGAAATAATCACAATTAAATTATGAACATAGTTCAAAATTAGATCCTGTTTAGACGTCTGAAGCACGCTATTAATCAGCCACATCTGCTGGTAATACTAACGACTCGAACAACTAATGAACCCTTTCAGTCATGTCGTCCCATATAAGGGACGATATTACGATGGAGAATACAAAGCCCCAGGCAACAAAACCATATCAAAGTTGATTATGTTTATATGAGACGACATCCTTGGGCAATCTTTCTTAGATGAACAAGTTTTTAAATGTAAAATATGAAATACATGATTCACAGCAACCAATGGCAATTTTATACTCTATGGCAATAGTGAAAAGACGATAAAGAAACGTGACCGTGTCATCGACATAGTTCGTGGGTTCGAGATCGTTTGCAATCCCAGCGATCGCCCTCGAAGATCACGGTGTTTCCGATCTAATTTCTCGATTTCTAAGAGATCAACGGGGGTCCAGCACCCCTGCGGACTCGATCAGACCACGTCCGTGCTCTTGGAGGCGATAGAGCCGCGATAATGATCGTTATATTAACCCACCATGGCGCAATTGGCCGCAAATTAGCCAATTTCTCGTCGCCGGAACGAAACGGCGCGTTTCGTTTCTAGCCGCGATGTCCCTAATTACAAGCTGCGATCTGTTTCTCACGCGAAAGGGATACCAAACGCGAGAAGGAACGCCCAAGCTCCCGCTTCCTGTTCGACTTTCCTCGATTCCACGATTATCGACTAGCTCAATAATTGCTAACCGTTGGAAATACCTGTGCACAGTGGTGCCTCGACCAATTCAGCTGTGACGTGAGAGGAAATTCTCAAGTCGAGTCATGTCAATTTGTTTGGATGTTTTATATAATTCGATAAAATTTCAAAGTATCGTGGTGCCCGAATAACTATAGACTAGTTTCTATGAAATTTGAATGTTGCAAGTAATTACGAAATGCACATAGTATGAAATAATATAAAAAAAATATTAAAAGTAAAGTTGATATTATAATATTGGCAGATTTAAATAAATTTCAATTTACTATTTTTTTATTTTATGTAAGTAGGTTTACAAAGATTTTATTTTGCATAAAGATCCGCAATTTAATTATAGCTGATGTATCGTGGTTCGAGGATGTTTGTCTCGATCGGATATATAAATAGTTCGTCACCTGGGTCAGGTTTGCGATGCAACAGATATAATCATTCCCCTCCGAGCGAACGAGTCATCAGTCACGGTGACATCGCTCGTAATCCGAAGTCGACAAATGAAGCGATTCTACAAATTGATAAATAGCGATCGCAAAAAGAAACGAAAGGCCTCTTAATCGTTACACGATACGCTACATTGGTTCGTAACGAAGTACGCGCGATATTAATTGCGACAATTTCCAGCGAGCGACGTCCACCTGGGGACCCTCGTTCGCCGGTGCGGCGCGCCGCGCCGCGCCGCCCCGTCACGTTAATTAAACGGCTTGGCTGCGTTTTCATGCAAATAAACGTACGACTCGCGTTCCACGGGCTACCGTCAACGCGAAAGTCGTCCCTCTGCATAATTCAATTACGCCTGGTCGCTGTTCATCGATCTCGACCGCGGGATCATAAGTTATCCGACACTGTAACAATGCTACTCGACGTATTGCGAGTGGTAGATGTGCTGCCTAGCGTGAAGTATTTGGAAAAAGATACGTTCAATTCCCACGTTCGTTGGGATTCTTCAAACGAGACCTGATACTCAAAAGCCTGGGCATTCCTTGCACAAGAATTATGATGGAAAACAATTGGTGTTTGTAATCGAAAGGCAGGTTGGAATCTCTCGAGGGAGAAAACAGGGGAGAAGAAGAGGGTAATAAGGCCAATTTAGAAGCTTAGGCCAGAATAAGATAGATATTCCTGATGAGAAAGTTGTAAAGGTAGTAGGATCCAAAATTTGGTTACAGGAACTTGCTGAAGATGTGGATGAGAGGAGGAATTCACGTGGTACCTGTAGATAGGACTCGAGTGACGGAATGATTCCAGCACGATGATAATTTAAAAGAAAATTTACGATCTTCTTTTGCAATAATTCGTGACTGAGAAAATCCTTCGAGATCCTTCGAGATATTATGATAACGAGCAAACTAATGGGAAAATTAGTTTGAGAAAGTGATACTAAATTAAAATGAAAATTGAAACCGAGACTATGGGTATGCCGGATGGTAGAAGACTCTGAACCAGCGTTCTCCCACCGCAGGGATCTTTTCTAACCTGTCCCAAGGCATACATTACACCCTGGGATCGTAAGGTCAACAATTGTTAAGTTATCGTTTCCTCTTTGTTCTACGTTCCCCTCCTTTCATATATCAGAATCGCGCAACGACGCGACAAGCAAGGGGATACAAGGAATCGTAGTTCCACAGAGGAGATAGGGATTATCGAGTCACTACGCACTTAGCGTGGAGGTATCGGGAAGATACCAGCGAGATATCGAGCGGTCGTAGCCGACGTCGACGCCAGCGTCGAGGCGTCCTCGCCGCGCGACCATATGCAGCCTCTTTCAAGCCGATTCCGCCGTTTCCCGCGGTGCTATCGACAGAATCACGGACCGCTAATGATCACTGATGATCAGTGATTTACCGCTGGCAGTCGTCGTAATCGGACCAGCGTGTACCGCCACGGCCAAAGGAACCGGAACGAAATCACCGTTATAGAGTCTCAGCAGCTCCTGTTTTATCACTCTCGCGGCCAACCTGCCTCGCATCGATTACCAACTTTCGATCCTGTTACGCAGCCTGCAACGTTTTCTGCTTCGTCGACTCGTGCTCTGGCTACCAGCAGAGATCATACGAATGATTTCCAATCGAGTCGGAGATACCGAAGCGAGCCATCAAATATTCTGGGACACTGGTTCGCTCGATCTAACGTAAAATCTATTGGAATGTAAATAATGTTAATCAAATGTATATGGAAGATGGGTTCCTCAGGTAAAGGTGTAAATTGATATTATGGCTCATTGTATGGAAAATGGTCAAATCTATAAGATTTCAATTGAATTATAAGAATTCGTAGATGGTCGGGGCTTGGAAAAACATCACCTATGGTCGACACCTGCAATCTACAACCACCTGTATATCATTTTCATTTGACCATTGTGAACTATTTCAGCGTACAATTCAAACAGAAATTTGTATTAGCCGAGTAACGGACAACCTGATCGTTATTCAAATTTTGTATTGGCGCAAGAGTGCCGCTTATCTCCGTCGCGCGTCGCGTCGCGTCGCGTCGCATCGCGTCGCGTCGGTTAGTCACGGAGCGCAATCGGGACAAAGAGCAAGGTGCATCGGGCACTGGTCAATTGCGTAATGAATAATTTATCACGGTCGACGATCCGTGCACGAATTATGCGCGTATCCCGCAATTACCGTTAGCCGCATTTTCGGTAAATAATCGGAGGGAACCCGATTAAATCGCGGCAGCGCGTCGCCATTATTTAAACAATTTTACGCCTGGGCTCGCCTTGGCGTATAAAACGTTCACACGCGTCGTTACATTGCCGGCTCGATGCGCATTTTTTCGGTCCGCATTCTTCGGTGGTATTGTGCACGAAACGTAACGACTTTGATTCCTCGCCGCGGGGAATCCGCGGTATTCTATCGACGGTCACGATTTCGGCGGAAATGAAATTCTTTAATAACGAGTCACGCGTAACGGGACCCCCTGCGCACATGACGTTTTTCGTTCGCGAAAACGTCATGTGCGGTCGGTATCAGTATTTATTTCAAGTGTTTCATAGTTTGTTACACTGACGCTTTCTTCTTAACCTTTACAGACCTCAATTATTTTGTTTTCTCGTATTTTTATTACGAGATTAGCGTAGAGCAAAAATTCTTTTAACAAAGTAGTTACCTCATTTTAGGGACCACGTGATGTTAAATCAATATAATCAAACTCGTTCCTCGAAGGAAAGTATTAACATTTAAACGTACGTTTTTCTCTGAACATGTTTCTCAGAAAGAACGAATTCAAATTATTCCTATCACAAACACACATCATATAAACATCCTAACATCATTATTCTCCTCTTCTTTCCATCTCAGACCTCCTAAGTCAATTGACGAATTGCTCTTGCTCGAAAGTAAAACTCGCATAGAAATCGATCGAGAGTGGAAGCAATCGATATTCCTCGTTCAACGTCGTAAAGTATCGCTTACCAAGCAGCGATAACTTTCTCGATAATCGCGATTTTGTGATGAATCGCGCGTAGCGGGCGCCTTACGTCTCCAAAATAGAACGAGAACGTATCGCGTCAGACACAACGGGATAATTCATGGAGAAATTATTCGCGAGACGATAATCCCTCGCGATTCAAAGGGACTTGCTCGTGCTGTCGTTGCCGAGATATCGGATCGGACTGGCTCTATCTCCGTGGCGACTTCCGGCACGCTTTATTATCCAGACTTTGTAGCTCTCGACCCGAGCGCGGAATACATTTTCCAGAGGATACTCGTGGGCTTATCTGATCACGGGATTTAATTGTTTCCTCGAGTCCGTCCTTCCCTCGTTGAGTCTCCGACGTCTCCCGAGGGGGAATAACATCAGAGCTCCCGTATCCCGCTGGAAATTACGACAACTTGATTCATGTCACTTGAAAATTACTCGCGGAAATCCGATCCACACTTTTCAGTTTCTACGCATACGAGGAACTGAAAAGAGGTTATTTTGCATATATAATAGTGGCCAATACATTTTAGATTAAATTCTTTTGTGCAATTATTTACAGGCCAATGGAGTTTGTCATAAGAAAATTAGTTATTGCGTAGTTTCATTAGGATACATTAGCTTTTTTTTGATGTAAATGAAACCTTTAGTGCCCAGTAGCATGCACGTTTACTACTCATGGAGAAGTTAATCTAATCAAAAGAAACACAACTTACGATAATGAAACGCTTTAGTGTACTTACTACGCGTACGATATGTACACGCGTTAGATAAATTGAGTTTTCAAAGAGTAGTAAAAAAAATAACGTGAACTTGTGGAGAAATTAGGATGAAACGGCAAAAGTATCATCCTATTATTTAAATAAATCACCCTGAACCTTAATAAAAATTGGTTAGACCAAGGAAAGTCAAACTTCAACAAGGATTCAAAGAAAACCACAACCTGTTTATTTTCGAGAAACGATCTGCATGGCGATGAAAATTGCCGTGCGTTTTGCGCGTCGTTAATTCATTTTTAATTTCAGCCGTGTCGTTACCCGTTCTCGGCAACGTATAATTACCACAAAGTATAAGTAAACTGTCCGCCGCCGACGGCGCGACGGACCGGGAATAGGAGTCGAGGCCAGATTTATTCCATTTAATAGGGAAACTAATCATCGAAGAGCGCATTGGCGGAGAGGAGGAATTTTCTGGTACGGCTGACGAAAGACGCGTGCGTCTGGGAACCTATACGCGCGATCCAGACGCGATAACATGCTCGCGAACGCGTGGCGGTGCATACTCGACACGCTTCCCTGAATAAGACTGCTTTTTTAATCCTTACAAATGCGCTGCTCGTAGAACTGGAAGCCTCCAGGGCCTACGCGTATCTCCTACACTGGCAACGAGAAACCTTTCTATGTAGTTGGAAGGACGCTTGTCACTTGTCGGATTTTTCATAAAGATCATGAAATTTAACCCATTCGCTGCCAACTACGAGATGTCTCGTAGCTCAAATTTAATGCAATTATTCAAGGGGTGTGTTTATAGCCTTTTGAGTCACGAATAATTGCACAAGAAAATCGTAAATTTTCTTTTTCAAATAACAATTTAAAATTATAGATTACACATTTGTATTAAATAAATTTTATGATGTTAATAACAGATAATAATAATATAAGAATAATAAAAGAGAGAAGAAGAGAACATAATAAAAGAGAATGCTGAAGGAAGGGAGGTATTTATAAAAATGTTACTTTGTCGATATCACCTGGCCTGATTTATAATAAATTATAATTTATGCGATGTACACGTCGAATGAACATTTATTTCCTACGTTCCTTATCGTTCAAGAAAGCCAAGATACTGGCACCTGAAACATCGTCGCGCCAATTGCGATCCCCTAACCGGTTGCTCCTCCCAAACGTTTCCTTTCATTTCGAAAATTACAGAGAGCAACAAGAATTTTGTTATTTTAACTTACGCGATTAAGATCGCCCACTGCGCTCGCGTCATGGCACTTCCTCTCAGACGCGTAATTATTACGTTCGTTAGCATTAATTCTTCATGAATCCTGCGTTTCACCGGGTACTTGTGCTTAACGTGATCTCCGTGAATATATCTCCTATCAATTTATTAATGTTTCCCCGATTGTAACGGCGCGGCGCGGCGCGACCGCGTACGCTCGGCGTGTGCTCGTTTGCGTGGAACGATCCAGCTCCGTTGTCGTGGAAACGGGAAACGGCTCGGGGACGTTCAATTTCAAATGAGAGAATCCGTTTGCACGTGAAACCTTGAAACTCTTCTTATCTTTCAAGGACTCACAAACTCTAATTTCACATTCGAATATCACTTTTCAAGCCGTTCCTTTCAAGATATGCGTTTTCTATTGAAAATTCTTATTTTCTTATATAGGTACCTATTTGTTTCAAATAATATATATTGTATATTCCAAATATTACTAAAATCAAATACTTAATATATTCTAAAACACGTCCTCGATATAAACCATTTTGGCCTTGTATCCTTTCCCAGTACCGAACATTATCCTTTCAAATATTATGTACATAATTATGAGATATTATTCGTCATATGCATACTCCTATTATTCATAAAAACTACAAAACTGAATATTTTACCCTCACATATGTATTCTAAGCATCGATACTAATTACTCGAACAAATTGCCTTTTTTAACCTTACACAATAATCTAAACATACTTTTGTTCTTATAACAATTATGTTAACGAACTCGTGTGATTTCTATGTTTTTTTTTTTTTTTATTATTATTTAACCTAGTGTATTCTAATAAAGTTCCCTCACCCATTCTCCATCTACACGAAGGATTCTTATTTTCATTTACTTGAGAACTATCAAGCAGAAAAAGCAACTCATTCTCATTAGAATACTTATACTTATACTTGTTAATCGCTTTCATAACTCTGACGAGTTAATTGGCCGTTCAAAAGCTACGATCGGATCGATTTTTCGTGGCTGCCGTTCCTCAATGGAAACGCCATCTTCGATAATAAATTATGAATGACTGGCGACTTTCGAGAATCACGTCGACGAATCCGCGAGAACGATCGATGAGGATGCGTGATCACAGCGGGTCTCAATGGCTAGACAAGCGTGTAACTTTTCCTCGCAGAAATCATTCTCAGAGTTAATCACGCGCCTCTTTATTGTTGTACTATTTTTCCCCATTACCCATAATACTACGTGTTTGTCTTTTTTTCAGCGTAATAGCATCCTTACGATCGCCTTGTGTTTAATTTAAGTTAAATTACAAGTTAGGGATATAATTCAGCGATTAAAGTAATCCAGGAAGTTTGATTTAAATGCATATTACAGGTTTAAACGTTTCAATAAATGTGAAAATGAAGCATGGGAAAATAATACTGGAAGGGTAAGAAAGAGATACTACAAATTTACGGACCTTAAATAAAAAGGGTAAGAGTAATATCGCTCATACACTTTGCTCTCATTTCTAACACAGCAAATAAAGCTGTACAAGCAAACACAAGAAAAAAAAAAACGTGAAACTTATCGAGCAAAATGGCTACAACAATGAAAGAAAAAATCCACACCATCGTAATCCTATGGGCCAGTCGATGACGGGTAGAAAAAGTGTTGCGACTTGTTGAGCTGATTACACGCCGTTTCGCCAAGATTGCTACTTTGTAGGCAACGCGAGACCGGCTTGAAATTACGTCCCAGATGCGTAGATCCGGTAGATGGAGATCCTCCGAGACCAACTATGTAGCGAGTACGACTAACGTGCTTCACTTTTATAACCCTTAGACAAGAGGAAGTGAATCAAGGTACGAATATGGAGAAATTATCAAAGATTGTACAGGATGTGCCTTGCAATTTATAACTGGTCGGTAATACCGGATAGGTGGTCGCGATACCTCCTGTCAAAACATTCAAGATCCACCACTATCACCTATCACCGATCACCTGCTGCCTTATTAAGAAATTTTAGAGAGCTGTTCGTGGAACTCGTGCGTTACCTTCAAATAAGGAAAGAACGCTATCGTCGAGGGTTCGCAAAACAGTGAATCATCGATGAGACCAGTACGCCTTCGTTCAAAGAAAAGTCAGCGTGTTCTTTACGTGTCAATCGACGCGCACGGGTCTCGGACGGCTTCGCGAGAAGATATTCACAGCCTAAAACGGAGGCGCGGTACCGGTGGGCGATTTTTACGGCGAGCCTCGCCATTCGAGAAGCTTATACGGCATCATTCGAGGGACGATCGTCCAACGCGAGGAATTCGCCCGTGGGTGCTGCTGTCTGTTCTTCGTCTCCACACGCACAGGCACGCGCGTGCCCACGCATTCATGGTGACACGCGTGCACCGCGCGAGTGGTTCGACCGGTATCCGCCATATTTGGCTGCAGGAACAGTCTGCGTGAACTACAGAGACGCAGAAATCCCCAAGGAGAAGAGGTCACCGCCAACTATCGCTGCGACGGTGATAGTGCATGAACTTGAGCATGCTTCTCTAGGGAAAAGGTTCGAGTCTAGATTTTGTTGGGGATAACACGTAAAAGACCTTACGATACCATGCAATAGGAAACTCTAACAATATATAACAACTTACGTATAATAGGAATAGCCAACAATAAAATGCTATCACAACTGGAAAAGCTCCACATTTTTTAGAAAGAAGGGTGTGCTAAAGTTCATAATTTCTAGTTAGATTTTTCAATTATACCCTTTCTAGTCATTTTTACTACATTATTCTACCCCGAAATTTAAATTCAATTTTATATCCATGGTCCATGGTTCGAGAGAGCTACTCGTCGGTATTTGAATTTCTAACGGCGGGTATTTATTGGAAAAGCGTTCCACGACGAAGGACGTTTACGAGGGAATAACGTATGCAACACGGTGGTTAAGGAAACGACGAAGAATAGACGGCACGTTTCTTCCTCAGACGTATCACCATTCACGCGAGGTAGATGGAAAAAGTTCCGTGTCAAAGATCACGATCCTTTGCCGATCGTTCTCTTCGACGAACGGTGTAATAACTGTACAATTTTTCTCCTAATGCAACTATCGTTTGCTAGAGCAATTTTCTTAAATCAACTTGCCAGACAAAATGACGCGGACAGATTTCACCGTACTCAAAGTTGATTAACTCTTCTAAACTATGAATTTCCATAGACATCCGCAGTCTAATTATAAACTATATATTATAATTTTCAAAAATTGTTCAAGCGAATGTTATTGATTTTTATCAAGAGTTATCTAAATAGAACCTTCCGCTTGAAAAAGCATAGGAGACTCCCTCTGAAAGTCATCCCAAGAAATTTTATTACTGTACTTATTCGGTACACCCAATATACATGCTATTATTTTAAAATCGAGCATCCATAATCATTTTCTTACACGTGTTCGAGTACACTCGAGTGCTACACAGGTTTACCACAAAGGTTAAAGGTTAAACCGGATTGCCATTTTTCACGGTATCGATTTTTATTGAGAAGAGGATAAGAGGATGAAAGAGACGGAGAAAAAAGCGCAAAGGAGAGTTGTCTCGTTTCCTTTCGGCGGCCGAATCGAATCGAATCGAATCGAATCGAAGCTATTAGCCGCGAAGAAACGATCGGTTGATCGATCGGCAGATAACTGGGCCTTCTAAGGAGATCGGAGATCGAGTTACCGATCTTGGAAATCCTGGCTCGATTCGTTTTCAAGACCTCCCAGCCTGGGGAAGGTCGTTTCGATTTCAGCTTCGATCGGCAACAGGATCGTTGGAGCTTTCTGAGCGCAGCTTCATCGATCGCGGATGCTTTTTTATTCGCATACTTCGGGAGCTCGGAATTGTCTTCCATCGGTTAGGCTTCGTAACTCGTCATCACTCTTCCCTTTTACTTGAGCACGGTCGGTTACAACTACCGAGGACAATACCATATATTAACCATATATTAATGAATGTCATTAAACATTGTAAGAAAAGCACAATTAATAATTAATCAAGTACGACAATTCAAGTTGCAAATTGATTTGCTTGATAGTTCTAGCGTGTTAATCCTTAGTGGAGCAAATTTATAACGCATTGTTTGCGAATATTATAATTCTCTATTCTATGGTTGGCTGTCAATGTTATTTTGAAAATGATCCACTACAATGACTCAAGTGTAGAAATACTTCTTCACTTATATATAGATGATTGTTATGATTTCTGTATTATTTATATTTATGATATATGCCCGAACTGATTTTGTAATTTTGAATTTAAGTGGGTTCAAGCCATGGGCCGATTTGCTAAAAACCGGAGTGCCAGTCGTTTTGGCTTTTTCTTTCTGCAGTTCTAGATGGGGACGTCCAACATCCGTGCAGATTGGCAACCGGTTTTCCTATGGCTTCCCCTACCCGATTCCTCACTCCCACTCTCACCCCCACCGATTCCCATTCCAGCATCTCGCATTCTCTGCGTCCTTCTCGTCCAGGGCCGCCACGTTATCCTGTTTTCACCCTTTCCTCTCCTTATTCTCCCCACAAATGAAATTCTCATCCAGATACAAATTTCAAGTAATACATGTAACATAAAGGACATTTATCATTCGTTACTTGTTGGATAGAAATTTTAATTTAAATTAGACAAGTGTAAATTATTTTTCAGAAGAAATAGAAAGATACGACTTTTGGCCCAGATAGGACTTTTACCAAAAATTTTGAGGGTGACCTCTTTTTACCCCTTTGATACGAATCGTCTGAAAATTGAGAATTTCAATGAAATTTAGAAAAATAGAAATTTAGAAGAATGCTATATTTAAATAAAACTGATCATAATTAAATTGTTTAGTAAATAATAGACTGTCCTAGTGGCAGTTTAATGAAATGAACGTAGCACAAATTACTATGTGCTCGTTTTATTACTCAACCATAGATTCATCGGTACCTATATTAATTTGGATACCACATGCACAACGTATCTGGATAAATATTTCATTAATGAAAATAACACTTAAAAAAATGTACAGTAATAGTATGTAACTATATAGAAGATGACCTTGCAGCTAACGAGAAAAGGAAACACAAAAATGGCATCGCCTTGGAGGGCCTCCTGAACCGTATCATCTACGATAAAAAGAATCTGATCGGCACGTTACCAATAATACAAGTTAACAGTGTAATGATAGGGATAATAATAAGGAACAATTTGCGCGGTTCGTCCTGCATTAAAATTGCAGAGGCAGGTCGAGGCAATCGAGGTACGGTTAATTTCATACTTGGGTGTAATTCCTTGAAATTATTAAAGCATTATCTTGGAGCCAAGCGGAATCAAGCCGTGTAAATAAATTAATTGTAAATTCTTTCGAGTATTTTAATAGAAATATACAGAAACTAGTATTTCACTAGGAATATCATCCGATAGTAATTGGCGGAATGAAAACTACTTTCTTTCTTAATATTAGATGAATCAATTAAACTTGGACTCGTGTGCCACGTCACCGATTGTTTTCGAGCCTTCGGTTTGCAGAATACAGCTACGACACTGTCGACACCCACGCTTGATTCACTTTTCCGCGAATGCTTATTTTGCATACAAGGCGACCGCTCGATCGCGAGGCGCTGCCTTGCAATTAAATGCCCAGCGACCTCCGGTGTGTCCCTTGGATCGCTATTTGCAACAAACTTTCTTGCTACTTTGCTTCGAAGACTCCTTTCTATTCCTCGAGTTTCGATTTTTATCGAGAGAGGACAAAGTCGCACAAATTTTCTTATTCGATTCGAAAACTAGTCTTCGTTTACGTTTGATTCGTAAATTATCTTTGTGAATTATGGTGTAGGAATAATCGTCAATGTATTATTTAAACAAATTATATCTGGAAGCTACGTGAATCGATACTCTAGAAACACGGAGATAGTACCTATCGAACTAAAATGATGGAACCTTACTTCCTTCGAATGTTAAGAGCCAAAAGTGTGAAAAGTTACTCCAAGTAGTGCAAAATACATAGTTGGTGGCTAATGGACATGTTTCTCAACGTCCAGAGCAGGTCTTCGATATCGCGAGTGTCTCCCGGATGACTTCCACCCTTTAATTGCCATGACTTATCGAGGCTGCACAGATGGACGACCGTTGTTCCAGCCGCCAATAGGCACGCGAATCCGTTACACTTTTTGCATAACGCACTGCACGCTCGCAGCTGGACACGTTCGAGCAATCGTAAATCGTCCACGAGTCTACTAGCCCCCTAAACGATAACGAGTTAATAACGCGCGAAAACGGTGGACGCGTCACGCGAGCTCCTCGACACTTGTTCGCCATTTTTAATCGCAGCAAATCCATCCAACGAGATTTCAGGACTCTCTGCATGTCGTTCGTTCTGCTCCACTTATCCCTAGACGAGCGCTTACGGTCTCGCCTAGTTGGTATCGAAATCGTTCTCATTTTTAAGAATAAGTATCATCCAAGTGTTTACGTTTACAATTAGATGCGCTAAGATAGAATTTTTATTTGGTTAAATCAGTTGAATCCATCGATTGTTTTATTAATTACTGATAGGATTTAGGGATTTTAGATTGAATACAATATTATACACGTCAATCGTTACGTTATGGCAGAATTTTCATTTGGATCTTGAGATATTAAATTAAACAAAATTATTATATCCTTTTAAATAAATTCTAAAAGGACCTACGTGAATCGACTAATCAATTAAAAAGATACATCATGATTAAAATTTAATGAAAACGATTCAACTGTCGCAAAAAAAAAATGCGTTAAATTGAATTCAGAAAATAGCAATTTAATTGTACCCTAGCAAAGTGGAGTTTGAGAAACACTGTGGCTAGATCACAATATCATCTCAATTATTCCATCACATTTTTCCAATTATCGTTACGTTGAAACGCCAACGAGGAAGGAATGATTGCTTCCGCGCAATGCGAACAAATAAATTCACCCAATGATAAGCTTGACGGCATAAACGAATAAGATTAGAGATTAACGGTCTACGAGCCAACTTTTAATTCGATATAACGCTTCGGTTGGCTGGGTCAGAACACACTAGGGTATTTTTGAAATTCTAGTATTTGAAATACAGTTTTCGAAATATTATTTCAAATAACATATTATTACACATTAACATATTACTTAATAATTATTTACGATATGCTATTTCGAGGATTAATTCTTTCGTTTAATTGGAAATTTAAAAAATCGAGAAATAATTCATTATTTGAAGTAGTTATTATTTCAAGCAAATTGATATTATATCTTCTATTTTGATATGTTCATATTATGCGGATTATTTCTTTCCTTAAATTGGAAATAAAAGAAAGAAATAATTCGATAATTGAAACAGTTATTATTTTAAATGCATTAATATTACATTTATTTTCAAAGAACTGTACCGAAGATAACAGTCCAAAATAAATCATTTCAAGCGGTTGAATCTTACTTTAATTTCAATGAAAATTTGCCCAGGTCTAGTTTCGAGCCAGCCACCGAATAAACAAACACCTAAAGTTATTCTGAACCACGTTGAAGCGTGGTCTGCAGTCCCATGGCTACGTCACTGGTACTCTACGACCCTTGGTACTCTCGTTATTCCTCATTCCTCGCCACGTGTTTCAACCGATCGCGAAACGCACGGAATACCGTCTCCGCGAGTTGGTTTTCGCTTTCCCGCGAGATTCCTCGCGTTTCCAAGCCGAGCTTTCGTCTTCTTCTCGCGAGAGGGAGACGGCCGATATCTCGAAACCGCGCCGATAACTATGTATTTCATCTCGCCAAGAACCAACGCGGGCATGGCCAATTTATTTTAATCGAACAACTCGATTTATTCCGTGATTGAACGCGTTTCTTTGCGTTACGCTCGATCTCCGCTTTTTCATTTCCGATGGCGCGCGGCGCGGCGCGGCGCGGCGCGGCGAAACATTCACCAGTATATCGAATCGAAACAGCTTCCTACTCTCTTGGTTCTGTGTACTTTGTATTTTTATCGAGGGATCTCTAAACTTACAGGGGGAAATAACACCTACTACTAGAGGTCTCTCTTTCAAATGATCGACTCTTTGGATATAGAAGCAACAAGATAACTGCAACTACCGACTGAAATCAGTCGACAGATGCCTATTATTAATGTGAAACACAAAATCTGCGAGTTTCAGATCTCTCTATAACTTGGATCAATTTTGTCGTTTATGGATGAAATTTTACTTAGTTGGTTGTTTTGTTGCGGTGGAAAGTATAAATCGTCTCAATTAAATGATAGACTTGATGTTTCCAAATAAATGTTTCATTATAAATCTGTACGTAAATAAACATTGCACGTGTATATCTTTATAACGAACAATTTATTTGGAAACATCAGACCTGTCATTTTATTTAGACTTTACTGAATAGACATAGAGGGTAAGAATATTTATGGCACTGATTGTATGTATATGTACGTTTATTTTTATATAAAAATTTCCGTTACTTACGATTACAATACCTTTTAGAATGAAATTATATTCCATACTAAAGCGAGACGCATATTTGAATGTTAAAATTGATTTACAGACAAAATCATTTATATTGATATCAAGTGTCACAGCCAGAAAATGTTGCTTATTATTTCCAAAGTAGACGGTAAATATTCGTGAAAATTCGAAAGAAAAGATGTGTAGAGATGAAAACTCCTCAAACGATTTCTCCAGACATCGATAAGGAGGAATTTGGGGCGCGACTCTGAGCGTGAAAAAATCACTTTCCACATCACCTTCCCTTTCTTTTCGCGACAGAAAGAAACCACGAGTCGAGCATACTCGCGGGTCGCTTCAATTATGTCCATTACAAGGCCTAACAGAGATAATGAATTTCGCCGACATGGCGGACGAGAATTTGCGGCGCAACAGAAAAGCGAGGAAGAATAATCGATCGTGGTCGATCGAGCCCTATTAAGCTTACGCCGAGGAATTAACTCGAAGAAGAGAATCACTGCGAGGAAGCAATCAAGAACAATATGTCTTCCGTTCGATTTCGCAAAAACACGACGTTGCGCTGGATCAAAGAACGCCGAGATCTATCCTTTCTGTTTGAGAATGTCGTTGGTTTCTTCATGTATTCGCGATCCGTTCGTAATGAATCCTACTGCAATTAAGGGGAACATTGGCGCAATTTATAACAATCTCTGCGGGGTTCGTGACAAAATGGAATTCGGAGGCCTGATATAAGGGCACAGGGTGAGATAAAATGGAATTTCGGGGCCCCATCTAAACGCACATAAAGCACTAGGGTAAATCAAAATTTCTTCCTTCTTTCTATACCCATTCGCAACAAATGTTTAGACTAAATAAAAGTACATAAAGTTTATCCATGTACGTTTATCCAGTTTATTCATGGAACGCTTAGTTTTGAAAATAAAAATTGAAATATTAGAATTTCGTTGCAACAATTGAATTTCAGGAAAATGATCCAAGTTTTGAATTTTTATTTTTGAAAGTGAGCGTCCTATGAATAAACTATAAATACAAAAAAGTTTCGTCTTATCATCCACTATGAGGTGATATATCTTTAAAATTCAGACCTGTACACCTCGTCGAGTTTCCAGCAAAAATTGTCCCGTAGCCAAAAGGTTAATTCTGGGTCTATTCTACACAATAATACCCCACTGGAAGGGGATAAAGTTGAACGTTCTCTTTTACTTTCATCACCAGGTATACGACCTACCCACGACCGAAGTTTGTTGTTTAGGATAAAGGATGACGCAATAAGAGTCGAATAGTGAAATGTACAGGGGATCGTGTGATTCATCGAGTATTGTTATGATTCGCGATGTTATGGTCCGCGCGAAAGTCGCACGAATCCAGAGGCTTTTGTTATGTTTACGTAATGCTTCCTAGAAGTAATCGTTTGCGAAATTGCGTACGCAACGCGAAGATTTGTTCCACATACGATATGTATTCTTAGTGTCTTCGATGCTGGTATTCTCAGGCTATTCAAATTATGCGTTTCTGCGAGAACAGACTAATTGCAGGGCAACGGTAAATTTAATGCGACACGCGCAAAATTAATTCCAACTCCGTTAGGCAACGTTACGTTTCAAGTTCAGATAAAGAAAGTCGTAGACCATTTTTGGTGGTCTGTATCGATTCTTTGAGACCTCTGACAATTTATTTGAAATCCTCGGAGTGTGAATAATGTGTGAAAAAGGATCACTGTACCGACAAATTTTGACAACACGTTTGAGGGTTTTCAAGAAATTTAAAGATACTCTTTCAAGCAATATTCCACTTTTTCCGTAACGAGTGGTAATTAAGTCGTCATACGTTCATTTTATTCGACATTTGTTACATCGATATAATTGTTCCCGTCTGTATTGCAAAGGATGCGCAGATTCGAAAGCATCGAGTATCGGAGAGATCGAATATCGCAATGGACTAGTGAACGTATGTCTGTCGACCTTGAGTCCTCCCGACAACCACGTGACACGTCGAGATTCTCGAAACTCATGACACGTTTTCTTTTCACCGTCTAGTCCATTATTTGCTTTCAATTGTAAAAATATTTTTAGTAAGCTGATTTGTTGCTGGTACCTTTATCTAATCCTTAAAAAGAACATGTCAAGTATCTCACAGTTGTGCTCTAATATTGTACATGCTCCAAAATTAAAGATTCTTTTTTCTTAGACATATGTATATATCGAACAATTTTGTAGTAAATGCACAGAAATATAAGTTCGATGATATTATATCAACCTAAATTTCAATTTTGCCAATAATTCCAACTTGTAAACCATTGACTATACGAACAAATTATATTTCACCTTTTCTATACAACATTAAATTTTTTTTATTTTTGCAGTAACTCTAATATTTCACGAGATATAGTATACGAAAGTCTGATTGTCTACAGTCCCAGACACCAACGGCCGAGACATTCTTGACTCGTTTACAAACAATCAGCTTGATAAAAATGTAACCACAACGTGTCATGAATTTCAATCCAAAGCGGTTATACAATTACCCGCTTCAATGATTAACAAATCCTCGAATCGCTCACCGTTTGCTCGCGCCGCTCCGACGACAAATATCCAGCAGAGGGCCAGTCTCCAGAATCCAGTCTCCATGATCCACAATGGTCGATCGTGCACTCGAGGGTTGAAATCGAGAAGAAGGAAGGTGAAAAGGGATGAGAGAAAAAGAGAGGGGGGAAGGGAGAAAGAAGGAAAAAGGAAAAAGGAAAAGGAACGGAGTATTTCGGCTCTAACCGCAGAAAAGTTTCATTTAGTCGGATTGCCAGGACTCCGAGGACGAGTTTTACTCAACGTCCTTGCGAGTCCACCTTGCTACGATCCGAATTCGACACGTCGCGCGACACACAAAAGGAACGCGAAGGAACGAATCGCGAAATGCACGCGAACCAGCCGGAGATGTTAGCCGTGCGAGGACGCGAAAGACACTGACGGGCCCCAACGACTGGCGGGAGAATTCGACCTATACACAGATGCGCCGCGCACCTAACCCATTGGGCCCGACGTCGACGCGGAACGGGGCAATATCTTATTAACTGCGGCGCACGTGAGCATCTGACTCCTGATATCCCCACCCTTCGTAAGTAGAGGGGGATTTCTGAAAATTCTGCCACTGAAAATATTTTCTTACATTTAGGCTTTCTCAGAAGGAGCGTTGGAATTTACGGTGTTGACAAAGTAGAGTGTTTACTTTTTCAGATGAAATATCGAGCGAGTTACTCGACAACGTGATGTCAATAGTCCCTCGCATCATTTAGCGTCCAGAGCCGTACGAGTACACAGATTCACGGGGGACTGGTACTGGAGCGTGAGTCACTGCCCAAAGTAGACTATGTAAATGCGTGTGTCCACTGTCCAGCTTCCGAGAACTGGTCGTCCTGTGTACCGTGTTAAATCTTCCTCTGGAAATCTTCCAGCGAATCACTTTTCAATTCAGTTTACTGCTGTATTCTCCTGTCGAAAAGCACGAGGAAAGCGTAATTTAGAAGACAATGGTGCGAGTTATAAGGAAATCACAACTACACAGAATCAGAATGCGAATGAGTATCTTCAGGGTTGAGGTATACAATTTTATGGGGTTTTCTAGTGTTAATGATAGGATGCTTTGCTCAAGTAGATGTAGGAGTGATTTTATATTGATTTGTGATAATAATTATTGTTACTATTCCTGAAAATTAAGTAGTGTACAGTTGTAGTCGGAACATTCAGAGCAAAAATTTCATCTGAATTGGAAAAAAGTAACAGTATTATAAAAAAACCACAAACATGGAGAATTTTATTCGAAGAATATAAAATTTTGTATCAAGAAGAATATTTTGCAGTCATATACGAAACCCAAGTTGGAATAAATAATTGGAAGTCAGCAAGCAAGTTGATCGGCGATTACTCCATAAGTGAAGAGGTCCATGATTTATGGGAGGATGGCGATCGATCGATAATTATTGCGTTCCTTAGGAAGTCGCGGCGGTGTAGTCGAGTCAACGAAACCGAGGGTTCGTTCGCGAGCAAAAAAATGAAGGAAGGAGCGCGCATAAATTTCTTCCACGTCGAACAGCCATGGCTACAGACACCAGCCATGGAGGAGGGTGCAACAGTATAGTATAAATAGTGGACTCGAGTACATTTAACAAATAAGAATATTTATTTTAACCCTTAAATGCCCTAAGTTTCAAATTTGAGACCGGACTTTTAAATCGAATTCTTCTACACTTGCAATTGGTTTGTTTTTAATATTTGTCTGGATGTCTTTTAAGAAAAGTTAAAAAAATAAACGTCAGCTGTAAAAATTGTTAAAATAATAAATACATTGATATTTTTAAAAATTTAATTTTGAAAATCAGGCTTTAAAAGGTTAGCAAATCTATACGATAGACAAAGTAATGTACTCAGAAACAGTAAAGCCATAGATGTGTTCATTTGACAAACAACACGTCTAACAAAGCAAGTGTAACTATTCGCAATAATTGTGCATAAATTGTAAAAGCATAAATTTACCAAAGGAAGAGATTCGATGGTATTCTGTAAGTCACTAACGTATTCGCTAAGCAAACCACTTCCCTAATAAATGAATTATAAGAAAAATAATTTTGGTCGATATAGTAAAGTTGAGATTTAGGGGGATAAGATTAGTAGTGACGTCCCTGCTCGAGGCCTTATGGTTCGATCGGGGCCCAGACAAACGGATGTCTGCGTCTGGTAGACAGCCACGGACGCAATGGTCTTCGTGGACGCTCGTGAACGGTCGTGTGCGTTCGTAAAGCAACTCCAGGACTCCGTAGGTGGTGAAAGTGTCCAAGGATTTCGTAACGAACCACCGATACCGATTACGTTTGCGACGAGAAATCATTCGGTTTCGTAACGACCGCCGGCGCCTCGGTCCAAAGCTAATTGGACTCCATCCTCGGCGACTACCTCGCAAATATTCGATAATTAAAGCGATCGCACGAAAGAGAATTTCCGGTTACGTGTTATCGCGGATCCATGCTTATCTCGCGCATAAATCTCGAGTAATCCTTAACGACTGGCAGTCTCGGCAGCGGGATGGATCGCGGTCGCAATCTGAGGATCACTGGATCCGCCATTATTCCATTCGTTTGTTAATTCTCATTATTTCTCATTTGCTATATTCTCTGTCACCAATTTTCTCCAATTAACGAACAAAGGACAAGACCGTATTAGAAGACGGAGCGGGTCCCCGAACCTGTGGATTTTCTTACAAATATGCACCTTTTTTTGAAACACCAGGATTCTTTGCAGTACTCCGTGTGTTCCTTTACTTTCCTTTTCCTCGGTTTCCATGGCAGCGGCTTACCTGTTAAATAAATAAATGGAAACAGAAGCAAAACGCCCTTCGCGATTCGTGCGAGAGGAGGCTCGAAGGGTCGATTGTTTTTTCCGTTCGCGTCGAGGTTGATAACGATCGCGCACGCCATGCGTTTACTGATTCAATGTCCCGTTAAGCGTCGACGAAACAAGCTCGTTGCGGAGATGGGCAACATTCTTATTCGGATACAAATTTCGGATGTCGAATAAAAAATGAACGATATTTCATACGTTGCTTGCTCGATAAAAATTACGATCTGAATTATAATAAAATCAACTGTATTTTAGGTTGGACAAGTAGAAGCAAGTTTAAGTACATGTTTATAATGGAAAATTGATTTAGAAACATGAAGCCCATCATTTAAATTAGACTTTCTTCGATAGATATATGGAATTACACAACGGATGATCCTGAAGAAACGGTTCGTGAAACGTCGCGTGGACGATCGCGTTGACGCCGTTAATCTTGCTGGGTGATCGTTTTGCGGAAGCGACAACTTCCACGGGACCTCGGCCTCATTAAAAATACCCCCAACCCCCCTTGAGCTGTTCTTCTTCCTCCAGGATAACCGTGGATGCTAATTATAAAGCACGGAATAATGAAATCATCTAGGCGCACGGGGATCGCGAGACCGCTGACTTCCTTGAGAACTTTTTCACTGGGGCCCCGAGAGAAACGCCTTTATTAGCGCTGGTACAACGTGCTCTGTGGAATTAGGCTCGCAGGGATTAGCCTGCTGGAGTTATTAAGACAAATTGTCCACTAATCGTCTCAACCTCCCAACTACCTAACGACCTTCAATTATTCCCTGCTACCATCTCCTTCCTGAGGTCCTTCTATCAATTAATCATTTTTCAGTCACCTTGTATTAGACGTAGTTTGTAAGGTGAAGATGCCTGAGGTACGATAACCAGAAAAGTGGAGAAACGTACATAGAATTTCATCAATTTAACGCATTTAATCACTTTTGAAGTTGGAATAACTAATTCTAAATAATCTAATAAATAAGAGGAACAGAGTCAATCATTGTCAAATATGAATATATAAACCAAGATTTCTTGGAACTTGATGTAATCTTATTGGAATGCGAAGAATCGTGGATTTCAGAGTTTTGAAAGTACCGTCTTGTAATATAGGGATATGAAATTCGACAGAAAACTATGATAGGACTTTTGATTAGGAAAGCTATAATTGATTAGGACCAATTGAATTCCGAGCTTAAGACTACCGATCAGCGTATATTTTTACAAAAATAAATACACGACGTTCAACGCCTTTGTCGTTCTGGTACTGGTAACGTATACAACCTATGTACAGCCACGATCCACGTCGCGACATTGTTCTTTCTCGAGGTCGCTATTTACACGTTTAATTCTGGGACGCAAAAACCTTACAAGCCAACCAACCAAACTTGTCCATCTTCGATTTTGATGTAAGTTTGGCTAAATATTTATATAGCAGCCTTCGAAATGTATTTCGTTGATGAAATTAAGAGTGAAAAGGTTGAATGCAGAAACTAATACGTAGAACACCACAGTTGTAGGAGTCGATGGACATGTATAGAAAGTTTCATAAAAATCTGCAGAAATGCACACAAGTACAAAGGAATATTGCCTCTACCTTCCTTCTTAAGTTTGGGGGTAATTTTCTAAACATTCTCTACTTGTTGTTATCGAAGGTCGAAGCCAGAAGACCTCGTCTTAGGAAAACTAGCTTTCTTCATTTCCTGATTCATCAAGGTCCTATGCTTGACGTCCCCCTCCTACCATTGAGTATTTTAAGGATTCTTATTCTTGATTATCTTCTTACCCACGAAACCATGTACTAACAGCTTCAAACAAAGTATGACCTTGAGACGAACAGGTTTGGTCGTTCCAAAGTCAGCGTCCCTCGTTTCACAGCACGTCGTTTCCTAAAACAGTCGCGAGAAAGAATCTCTGCGCTGTTGCAACGCTCTCCTTTCCTGCCGTTATGCTAGAATACTGCAGGACAAGGCGATTAGGATCAGAGACACAGCGCCCATGAACCTCGTCGCAGAATCAAACGCGCTCTGCGTTAGAATCTGACACTGAGAGCTTCGAAAGTGCTTCACGTTCCCCTCAGAGTCCCTCGCGAGGACGCATAACTCGTACTTTGACCTGGAGTCCTGAAGATCCTGGATCTTGAAGGATCGCTCGCTGTAGATGAGGTCCTTTTCGATGGCCAACTTGCTGCTTCCAGATTCGCGCACCACAACATAGAAATCACCGATGTCTTCCCTTGATGTCACGTACCAAGTCGCCTTCCAGCTGTTGTCGTCCTCGTTGCTGAAAAATAAGATTAAGATAAATATGGAGATTTGAGGTTTTAGTCCCCATTTTGGCAAATCCTTGGGGTGTTGGTGTAGTTGCAGTAGGTGCAGTAGGTGCACACTACGACTTTCACCTACTGTTATTCTAACATCAATGTCAACACCTCCCACGCCAACACACGTGTCCCCCTTTTCCAAGTTTCGATAAATCAACTCGATACTCACTATTCAATATTTCGATACTTTACGTCTGGAGTGATGTCGAATTCAGGGTATTCCTTCACCTCCCTCTCCCCACAGCCCATAAAATCTTCAGTGACCTCCGAAAAGAGTTTCCCAGCTAGGAAATTCGGAGTCCTACAGGTAACGTTCGTCCACTCGTTCGGTGTTTCCGTGTGCGTGTTCAGCCACCTTTTAAGGGGCCTCGCGTAACAGTCGCAGTGTAACGGGTTCCCTGATAATCGCGTTTCATTACACATTATTCTCCCTCTAGCGAACGTCGCCAAGTACATTCCTGAGTTATCTTTACCCGAATACTGAAGCTTCGTGCCGTTCGCTATGATCTTCATGAACGCGTCGTCGAACACGCCAAACTCGTTGGACTCCAGGTTGAGAACCTTCAAATTCGGCAGCGGTACGATCTTGTTCAAGGGTATGTGAGTCAGGTGATTGTGACTCAGATGCAGATTAGTCAGGTTCAACGGTGGATCGAAGACGTCTGGTTCGGAGAGGTCGTTGATCTCGTTGTAGGAAAGATCCAGTGTCTCTATGGCTGTCAGGTTCCCGATCACGTCTGGAACGAGCCATTTAAGCAATGGAGGATGAAAATATTTCATTGAATTGGTAGAAAGGTTGGGTTTGATAATGATTTAACTTTTTTACGTGGAATCAGATGTTGAAACAGGATTTCACGAATAATTGATTTTTTCTTTTCGGAATTAGATTGAAAAACAGTATTATGAAAGTGAATTTGGAGTTTCGAAATATTCATAGGAATTTTTGAGACCATTACTAATATTACTATACCTCTGATACTACGATTCATTGACTAGTTTCTCTATTTCGATCCAGAAAATCCATGATGTCTGATGCACTATTCTTTCAAATAATTTCATTAGCAAGGGACCAACCCATACGTTATTTCACCTAAACAACCCCATTACTCACATCTTCGAATCTCGTTGATGTTATTATGACTGACGTTCAACGACTGAACCTTCTTGGTGCCAACGGTGAGTTCGAAGGTGAGGACAGGCATGGTGTTGTACGAGAGATCGAGCTCCCTTAGCCTATAAGGGATCCACGGGTCGTTTGGAAAGGTTTTCCTGGTGACGAAGGATATCTTGTTGTGACTGAGATTGAGCCTTTCCAGAGACAGACAGTCGTCCAGAAGTCCGTGAGTTTTGTTGTCCAGGCTTTCCAATTTATTGTGAGAGAGATCGAGAGTCCTCAGGGAGACGAGGCCCTGGAACGCTCCATTTGGTATGCGACTGAGATCGTTGCCTGTCAGATTCAACGTGAGCAGTTGCAGCAGCCCTTCGAAAGCGCGACTGCTCACGTTTCGTATCCGATTGTTGGCCAAGTTCAGCTCGAACACTATTGGCAGGCGTCCGAACGCTGCTTTTCCTAGCTCGGTTAGCTGGTTATTCTGAAATTGTTGTTTTTAGCTAACTGTTTATGTACATTTCGTGATGTAGAAGCGATGAGAGATTGATCTCGCTCTCACTTGGCCAAACAACACGTGCTAGAGTGTCTTCTGCACGTGAAATTTGAATTTATTTAAGAAGAGAATGCACAATAAAAATTAGCTCAAGTATGCACGATAGCATGTGACGTGTCCTCAAGTGGTGAAATAAATATTTCGAGTAGTATAAATTTAGTTGTTTGAATTGTTCAACCTGTAAGCGAAGATACTGCAAACTGCTCAGTGTGCTGAGTGCTTGCCACGGTGGTTTCGTCATGTTGTTCGCCTCCAGATTCAGGGTCCTCAAGGTCAACAGGTTTTCGAAGCTCCCATACTTGAGGTTATCTGCCAACCGATTTCTGGAGAGGTCCAACGTGAGAAGAGCGTTCATCGATGGCCACACTTCTAAAGTTGGTATCTCTTCGAGTAGATTCTCGGACAAGTCCAAAGAGGCCAACGAGATCGGCAGCTGGAAGATCTTTGTCAGTCGATTGCTCCTGACTGTGAGGATCCTGGAGAAACGTTTGATACACCTTTATGTTTATATAATAAATATGTATGTAATACCTATGTAAATTTAACCCATTCACTGCCAACTACGAGATGTCTCGTAGAATTATTGCAAAATGAGTTCGTAAGTGTCAGTTTGTAAAAGCTATTAGGATTTTAATCAAATTGCCGAATCACCTGCAGCTAGGCAACCTAGTCAGACTGCCACGTGCGACGTCTGTCAGCTGATTGTAGCTCATGTCCAGCTCCAAGAGCGTCGGCAATGGGCCAAACGTGGACGGTTTGATCTTCTCCAAGGAATTGTGCGACAGATTCAAGAACCGTAAACTAAACAGGGTTTGAAACACGGCGTTGTGTATCTCCGATAAGTTGTTGTAAGACAGATCGATCGTGTGGAGCTCGTACAGCTTTGGGAAGGTCTGACGGGGCACCGAGTGTATCAGATTATGGGAGACGTTCAGAACCTTCAAGCCTGTCATGTTGTGCAGAGGCACCTGGAACGATTAAAGATAGTTTAAAGATACGACTATCGTACTGCCCTCTTTAACTTTTCAATATCTGAGGAAAACGAGTAACTCCACATCCACCGAACTCCAATAGAACGTGGGCTGACCACGTAAGGGTGCAGCTCTTTGGTAACGTACCGCAACTCGAATTACCTGGTTCAGGGCGGTGAACTGATTGTAACTTAATTGTAGTTGAGTGGCATAGGTTGCGCTATCGAACGAGTACTTGGAGATATTGTCTAGCTTGTTATGACTCAGGTCCAGGACCGTCAGGTTCACGCAGTTTTCGAAAGCTCCTGGCTCTATCTTGGCGATCTCGTTGTGCGACAAGTTCACCCTGGCCAGATATATGTCCTTGAACGACAGCTTCTCCACGACGGTCACGAAATTTTCAGAGACATCTAGCAACTATGGAAAAAAATATGAAATAATTAGTGTTTGGAAGTCATATAATTATCTTAAAGAACTTTGAAAGAAGAACAATATATATTTATATTAAACACTCTAAATATGAATCAAGAAAGAAAGATTAAGTGAAAGATTAATAGAATATCTTCGGTAATCGCAGAGGATATACATATGTATCAGTATTAGTAGATTCTAAAGATGATTTTGAATGTGTTAGCTATAAGCAGACTACTGGTACCTCAGCAAACTGCAGCTGATTGAACATCTGATAATCGATCTTCTTGATGAAGTTCCTGGCCAGGTCAATGGTGCCTATCCTCGTGACTGGACCGAACGTCCCCCTGCCCACATCGTTGATCTGATTGTCGCTCAGAAACAGTCTCACCAAGAACCGCATCCCACGGAAGGTGTTCGAATCGAGCTTCCTGATTTTATTATGGCTCAGGTTGAGCACCTTCAGGAGAGAGTTCCTCGCGAAAGTACCCCTACGAAGAAGATAATAAACGAAATATACGATGAAATGAATTTCTCCAGGGGCTAAGTACCTCTTCAAATCCGCGATCGCGTTATGGGAGAGATTGCACCAGCCCATCTTCGTTAGATCGGCCAAATGCGATCCGTCCAGCTTGTTGATCAAATTATGGGACAGGTCCACGTACTCGGTGTCTCTGAGACCTTTGAATTGATTCCTCTTCAGCTCCTTGATCTCGTTATCGTGGAGATCGAGCCTCTTTAGCTTCTTCAGGGCTGTCAACGCCTCCACTGGCAACGAGGTCAAAGTCCCTAGAAAATGACAAATTGAGTGGAAGATAGTAGATTCCTTTTGTGACGATGCGATGGATGTCTATCCAGTCGATAATAATTATTCAATTGGAAAGCTCGAATAGCGAAGATTTTGAAACCGTTTTTTATTACCTAGCAATCATCCCCTCCACGTGTCAGTACTATGCATTAATCGAGACCCTCGCGCAATAATCGGCCCAATAAACGAGGCTCTACTTTACCGTTACTGATCGCCAGTTTCTCGATTCTCGCAGCAGCTGCGCTCTCGGCGAAGCTGTTCGCTGGCAGGGCGGTGATTCGATGGCCAGCAATGCTCAGGATGCTCAAGTTCCCCAGGATCTGCAAAGCCTCGCGTGGGAATTTCTCCAGAACGCTGTTTATCACGTACAGCTCCTGGAGAGTCCGATTCACGCCGAGGAAACTGTGCTCCTCGATCAGTCTCAACGGGGTGTCGATAAACTTCAAGACTCGGACGTCTAGAGGATATAACGCTGGACCATAGAAACGCCCTTGCAACGAAACAGAAGAAAGTCAGTTGAAATTAGATCTGTGGGGGGTGCTTGTCGAATTTTTCATTATGAAAAATGGTATGAAAGTGATTGAGAATCGTATAATTTCCATCTACTTTGTGTTTTCTTGTTAGCTTTCTTGCTTCGAGAAAGTGTACGATGTTGCTAGGAATAATTATTGGCCCACAATGTGATGGTTTTTGCACATTTGAATGCAATGAAAGAAAAGTGCGCGCGCCGAGACGGAACAGCGAATCGAGTAACGAGGTTCGAACCAATTCCATGAACGAAGAGAGGGGTTGCTTTACGAACCAAGGCCTATTACACTTAGGCCAAGTACGGTTGTGGGTATAATTTATTTACTGGTAAACGAGGGAGTGGTTCGATATGAAAGAGAAGAGAGAAATTACTCGCGAGAATTTCTAATTTAAAATCAAGGAAAATCAATTTATAAAAAGGCTGTGTTTATAGTTGACAGTAATTTATAGAGTGGTACTATTAGTAGCAGATGCTATTACATATTTTTTAATACACGTTACTTTGCATTTTAAAACTTAAATTTGATTTATTTGTATATACCAAGTGAAAGTTTTTAGTGAAAATCATAATTCTACTCCGAGGCAGTGCTATTTTATGGAAATTGAATATACCAAGGAGATATACCCACCTATGTTACATTTGTACAAAACGAGTTCCTCGATGGGCATGCCCTCGTTACCCAGATTGGAGAAGGCCAGGCTGAGGCTGGCCAGATTCGTGTTTTCGCAGTGGATGTAAAGCCCTCTGTCGCTACCTCGTACGCACACGCAAGGGTAGATGTACTTGGTCTCACTTGGACACCTGAACCGTGGCCCAGGTGGAACATAGCCGCCCATAACGGACAGGACCATAGTCCATAGCAACGGGAGAACAAGTATCATCTATGAATCAGACGATTACGTGTTTCGGTTATTATTTATTTCGCTAACGGATGCAAACTTATCAAACACAAGTTTCATCGTACAGTTGTAGTCAGAAACCCCTTTCACTCGACCCTGCAAATGTACCAATATTATTAAATATTATATTTGAAGATATTAAGTTCTAATAAAATGAGGAAGCTACCATCTTCGCTCTCTTCTTCAGAGAACTGAATAGTTGAGTTAATAAAATTGAAAGGAACTCTAACTCGTCTCGTTTACCTCGGCTCCAAAACTTGAAGCTTCGTTAGCTTCACGATAAATCCGCCATAAATCCTTTTTGGTTGAGTACACCAGAACAAAAAAAAAGCGCTAACGGAAACGATTCCTCGAAACTGACGTTTATTAATCACAGCTTATGTCGTAATCGCACTGTTTAGCGCGAAACGTGAGAAAGTTTTTCCCCGCGCGGTCCGTTGGCCCCGTGTCAGATCCGCGCCGCGATAACACCGCTATAGATATGCCCGCGTTAATTAAAATTTACTTCGATTAGAAACGCGATTCCTCGTGCCAGCAAGCCTGCCTTGTCATTTTCTCAGCTCGCTTTGAAAAATAAACCGTGACGCATTTGCGTTTCGAAACAGCTTCGACGACCGACTTCCGTGTCAGCGACTCCTGGATTACACGATAATAAATAAGAACTGATAATAAATAAGAAATGATAAGTAAGAAATAGATTCATTCTTTCCACAACCTGATAAAAGATCTTTACGATCTTTGTATCTTGATTCAACTCGTCATAGAATTGTTTGTAGTAGGAATTTATCCGAGTTTCTCCAACATCACGGATTAGCAATTTGCGGTTCTTCAAATAATTTATCGCGGCTCCTGATCAGAGTAAAATGATCGAAATCACATTCCTGTTAAATCGTGCGCAGCTTAATTGAATGCATATTTCAAATAACGAAAATATCCACCTAGCTCCTCCGTCTAACACTATTATCTAAAACATGGAAGAAATATTCAAAGATGATTTTCTCGAGGAACGAGGAGAAAAATCTTGTTTAAGGATCTCAGGGATCCTCGAGTTTCTTGAGCACATTTAACAAAGTGAATGTTTGGATCGAGGTCGATCGAAAAATCGACGTCCCACTCGTACGGATGATTCATTAGGACCCGTTATGTACAAAAATGAGAAAATTTCGTGGGCGCGCACCGCGTCGCGTCGTAGCGCGACTAATTCGTTCGCGAATCGGCCGCACGGCTACGCGGCCGCGAACGCCATCCAGCAGAAACAAAGAAGTCATAAAGAGACGAACGACCTCGTTGTTGGTGACGCTTCCTCGCTGCGGCGTGTCGTGGCTGAGAGGAATCGCGTGCAACAACTGTTATCCACCGTGTATCTGTTTAATCAGCGATCCGTCCTGACAATTCCGGCCACGAGGTCACCGCGATGAAAGATAAATCATAGCCGCTGCTCGTTGGGAACAATTACCTTAATGAAGTTTTTACAAATATCCCGAACAGAGGGCTGTAATTTCATGCGACACGATCGCGCCTCGTCGGGTGTCGCAAACTAGCTGCCAACCCATTGGCTCATCCCTATGCTAAATCTGACACTTCTCGGACCGACATTTCCTGTTGTGGTGAAATTTTGTTGCATTGTCATCTTTGGAGATGTTTACACGTGTCTCGAAAGATTTTTCAGAGTTTCGACGAGTAATGATTTCATAGCTATTCGAAGAGTATGGCTAGCCTTTTAAAAATACATAAAATACTTACTTAGAGAAACTACATATCCGGATAAATGAAATCGTTTTCCCTAGTCGAAACCGCCAGTCGTAATTAGAAAATGAATTCCACTTGAACGATAACCTTCCCTCGATTATCCTACATTCCTTTGGCGATATAATCCTTTTATCGATAACTTTCTACAGAGGAATTAATCCATTAGTTGGCTGCTTGCTACTTATTCATTTTCCAACAATAATCTGAAGAATTTTTCACGTTAAAGGTAATGAAATATGTATATTTACTTTAAAGGGTCCCTTCCCCTAAAGCTCCTGAAATATATTTTTCTAAAATTATAATATGTATATGCAAAATTGAATAAATAATGCAAAACACGGTAATGTAACTATTACATTTGGTCACTCTAAAAACATGTTACCGTTTATAATAATTATGATAATTAATAGTGCATAATCTGTACATTGTTTGTAATTTATTAAGAAAGAACCTTGCGATTCGAACCGGATCGAACGCTCCTGAGGCCCACTGACCTGAGAAACGCGAATCAGCGTTGCTTATTACGGTTCCAGTAATCTAGTAATTCAGAGAGCGAGAAGCTAAAAAGAAAAGCGCGGTGATCTAGTTTCGCTGCTCGTTTATGCAACGTTCCGGACATAACACGAGCCTTCCATGACAGCCAACCATAAATACGTCGCTTACCATAGAAACGATTGTTTTCTAGGAAGTTTTCAGAACTTTTTTCGACGAATCAGCTGTCAAATGTTCCAGAACGTGCACAGAAAGCAAATCCTAACGAGTGAGCTAACTGTTCCTTAGGTGTTCCAGTCATTGTTACTTCTCCTCCTTTGGCAAGATAATTATAATAATGACATAGCAAGTCCCAGACGTATTCGTACTCTCTTCGGTAGTCGTTTCAAACTTACCGATACGATGTATTAATAAAATGAGAATATTATATTATTAAATTTCTTATTTATAAATATCTATTCTCTTTTATTTAATTAAGCTTTCGAATAACAGAAATTTGCCCGAAAAATTACAATTCTAATATATCTCGACTATGAACGTGGAATGTATGGAATAATTTGATTTATAGTTGGGCTAGGATTCCGATACTATATTTTCCAAACATCTTTAACGCGTGTTAACGCGCACGCAGAACGAAAACACTTGCTCCTTTCACTTATTTCGAGGCAACGATAGCGCCGCCACTGGGACAACCAATGAACCGAATCACTTTGATTTCAAACTCGTATTAAAAAATCCACTTGCACCGGTTCCGTTGACGTAATACCGCCGATTTGACATCTGATATTTTGCTTTACGGCCAGCGGACCCAGCGTAACCATAGAAAGCGAACCAGCGAAGAGAGAATCGACAGAAAGAAGCCAGATGAGGTCATTAATTCGAAGAGGCGCAAAGATGTTAACGGTCAATAATTAGGAAGAAATCCAAGTCTCGTGAGAAATTCAGTTTCCGTTCACCGATCGCGGAAAGAATAATTGTGGCACGAACAAAATACAATATAGCCACGCTCCACTTTCCGACGCCAATTAATGTTATTATTATCAACAGCACAGTGGGGAAAGCTCGATGAATCTCGAATATAATGTCAATTGTTCGCTCTTGTCGTATTTTCATTCGATTTCGTTTTCGAGAAATCGAAATCTGCAGAATGGCGATTGCGAGATCGGGGATCGTGCTCGCATTTCTATTTCTTCCGCGTGAACCGAGACCAAGGATATTTTCGTTTCACCAGCCGTCCTTGCAGTGGTTAGGAAAAATGTTACTTTTTCCGGTCACCGTGACAAGGACTGTCGCTATCGACGTTATCCGACTCGGAGTCCTATGGTAAAATGATCTTGAAATCGATAATGATCATCGAATAATTGTAGCTTTCGTACCAGCCATGGATATGGACTTGTCGCTCTAAGATGGAATTATTAACGTCACACAATTTTCGAACAATCAGAGATGGGGGCAATATTTTGTTTGAGTAATAGATCAAGAAATAAACAACATACAGCAATTTATTTACGATTGTTATCCGATGAAGGAGTGTATTTTTAATGGAATTTCAACGCGTCTTACCGACGGTATATTAAGGTAGATTAAGGTACGAAACGAACGAAATGAAATCGAAAGTTCGTCATTAGAGTGAAGCAATCGCTGGAAAACAGCAATCGTGTTTACCAGTTTAATTGCCTACGAGCCACATTATCTCCTACCACGCATTGAAATCACCAGTCAGCGCAGCACGAACGCACGTGGATACACAACACGCGACATCCACGCGTTTTTGCTGCCCGTCCATCGAGCAATTGTCAATTGTAAATTCATTTTCATATAGAGCTTCGATCGTTAAGATTACATAATAAATTCCAGAACCGAGAGAAATGTTTCTTTCGAAATTTTTCTTTTAGAGTAAAACGAATTTGGAGAAGGAGAATGTTTACTTGTGATAGAAATGAATGTAGGTATTTTAAGTAAAAGTGTAAATTTTTAAAATTAGACATACCTCTATACACTTTGCTGAGTTTTATCAAAAAAGTGTGAATTATTCACTTGGATTAATTCTCGGAGAAGACTGAGGATCGACGCGAAAGGAAAAATTACCTTTTTCAACCGATTCATTTTGATTGTGTGTATCCGAAGTCTAAATTATGCTAAAAATCTAGTTTCCATCTGTGACAACCTAGCCATCGCAAAGGAACAAAGCTCTCCAAACGATTCTTTGTTTCTCGAAATAAAAACAACCTTATTCTCGATCATTGATCGCGTTTCTCAATCAATTACGATTCATAAACATACGCTACTCTTGATTGCGTATATCCAAAGAAAAAAATACGTTAAAAATCTATTTCTTACCTATGACAACTGTTAAATCTAACCCAGTTTCGATACTTTTTACCAATTAAAAAATACCTTATTATTGCACTTTCCCCGAATGGATTCCGAAAGCACCGTGACAGTTGCTTTTTGGACGACCTTGTCCTCGGATCACATATTCGTCGTTTGGACCAGTCCGTGGTTTTCGTGCACGCGCGCGTGCGCGCTTTCTGACAGATGAGAGGAAACAGGGAGAGAGAAACAAGTTGAAAGAGGAATTCACGAAAACGTTTCACCGCGTCTCTGTCTTCGAGACATTCTGCCAGTGGTACCTGGATGAGGCTGCCGTGAAAACTGAGCCGTGGCTCGGAGCTGAAGAGAAAGGCGGCCTGAGAAGTGAGACCCTCTCTCATTGGGAGTTGATACGCGCTGTCCTTTCGTGGACACGCGACCCTCTGACTCTGAGTCCACGACATTTCTACTGGACTGGGATTCTAAAGTTCCACTCGATTGGTTCATTGGATAGCAGTGCTGTATCTGCTACCGTGCACCAGCTCCTCTAAGTAAAAATAATTTTTCGTTCGTGTGTTATTTATATCGAAAACTTGGAAAAAACGAAACATGGAGATTAAAAATATAGAACCAGTTTGGGCCAAAACAGAATTCTTATATCAGATATCCTCTAATATTTTTGTAGAGGAATATTCGAAATGGGGCAAGTTGTTTCGACAAAAACTGATCCTTTATTTTTAAAGAAAGAACCTTTCTTTTCGAATGTAAATTACGACCTAGTGATATAAGATTAAGTCTAAGGGGAGAATAATCAGGGTCCTGAACAAAATAATATTCCAAGACGTTCGTTGAATCATATGTGCCTAAACACGGCCCTGACACGCCGCGCTCCCAGTAGAAGAAAGTCCACGCGAAAACGACTGGCTGCTATTGGTCAACTCGAGTGAAAGTCGCTTAGAACTCGGTTACCTGGATTTTTCGCCTGCCAGAGTCATCTGTTGGGTACCTTGAAATATTCCTACCGAGATTTTCCATCGATGTTATCGTTTGAACGATAATTACTTAATCATTTTAAGAAATTAAACATTTCTTTAGCTGATCAATCACATATTGGGCCTTTAAAATTAACGTTAAAGAGATGCTGATTATTGAAGAATTCGTAGCAATTAGAAAAATGTGGCTCGTATTTCTATGTAAATATATGTATAATAACAAAGCTATGGCTGATGGTACTTGAATCAAGATAATAGTCATGTGTGAAACTTGAAACAGGATGTAAAAGTGGGCTTTATCCGCCTCATACGATAGATGTATTTCTCAGCAAAACCAATGATTCGCTACATGAAAACGGTTCATCCCTAAAAGCCTCAGTTAGTATCGTTAGTGTCACAAAGAACCAGACTGTTAAGCCTCAAATATATGAATTTCCAATTATGGAAAAAATTGGAACCACTGATGTCAGCGCACCATGCGCCCTGCAACATGAGTCGGAAGATGACAATTTTTTTCGCTAAAAATGACTATGGATATCTAACAAAAAATTGTCCTTTAAAGTTCAAAGAGCACTTTGGACACAATAAAAAAGCCACTTGACCTAACTGCATAAGAGTTCTGTAAAAAATTATCAAATATATGTATTAGAATCGAATAATCGTTTTGGCGCTGATCAAGGTAACCCCTTAAACGGCATCAAGTATTTTCGAAGTGACGCGAAACGAGCGGATATCCTGGTTAACCATCGTTTAGGTCGTAACGAGAAAGACCGTCACGGGTTTCGAGAAATTACGCGCTCATTAAGGTCGATAAGTTGTCGGAGTAGCACGATGATCCGAGAGTGTCAGTAAGGACGGCTGCTGCATCAGCCGAGTATCGAATCGGTGTCTAAAAACTGTGAATCATCTTTGGAATATTTAATCATGGACCAGGAAGTCTCGTCACTGTTCAAGTGCCTCTTGCTGCTCTGTAAGTAGAAAATAATCGTGGTTAGTGTGACAGAAGGGAAATGATCGGACGTATCGTCTCGCAGGGATGTTGATCGCAGTCGTTGGCTTACCAACCCTGGGTTATGTCGTAAGGAATCTCGTTTATCCAGAAGGTAACACCAGGGGCGGATCTACCATGGAGCCGAGGAAGCCTTGGAGGGTTTTTCAACGGAACTCTTTATTTATTGATGTTTTTTAATTTAATTGTTATTTAGGAGAATCAAGGGTAATTTGGTTTGTTCTTGGAAAATGGGGTAGTTTGTGTCAATTACTTTTTTTTCTAATTTTAATCATTTTTGTTGAAATTTAGTAAGTCTAGATCTGCCACTGGGTATCATTGTTGTCAGTTAGGCCCCTCGAAGACGGATCAATTGTTGAGAATTTTTAATACGAAAACTATATAACGTAGGACATTCAAGTTTTGATACATATACACATACATATAGGTTTTGAATATATCTTGTAAAGTTTCCACTGAAAGACATTGGAAAATAGCGCACCATGATTTTTTTTTATTCCACGAGTAGGTCCCAAAATTCTGTGGAGAACAAGATGTACTTGAAAGTATGCATGTTCGTGTATTAAAATTTAAACTTTATATATTATATAATTTTCATATTAAAAATTCTCTTAATTAACCTGTACTGTCGCGGAGGCCAGAGTAGTTACGAACGTTAATAAATAATTTCCGCGTTCGACAGGACCGAACTCGCTTGGAGACATACGAGGATCAGTCAGCAGAGTCGAGCGATCTCGATCTCTTCGGTAATCTGACTTTTCGATTTTCCTGCGAAGGTAAATCAATCGGCTTGTACGCCGACGCAGACTACGGTTGTAGAGTTTTCCACGCATGCGACGATTCTGGCCAAGGATTCCCTGTTATCTGCCCTAACTACACGTTGTTTGATCAAAGGGAACGTGTCTGTTCGGACGAAGGACACGTTGATTGCGCACACGCGAACGAATGGTGCATTAATTTACAGTATTTCATCCTGACCTTCACACTGAACAAAATGTTGATATTTAGAAACTTTTCCTGGTGATACGAAATGTCTAATATGAACATGTGGTACATAGATATATACATATATTAAGAATAGATAACTTGAACAATCTTTCTGTCAATTTTTATAAAAATATGATAATCCTAATGATCGAAATTTAGTCAAATTAGAATGTTTAAAAAGTAGACAGATTTATTTGAAATTCTAAGCTAGAAGACTCCCTTAATAGAAGTATGTTTTCTATAATTTATGTTCCGTTAGGTTCTACTTGAACGACCTGCCATACTCCGAAGAAGTGACGGAAGAAAACGACACAAAACAGGACGAAGAGGAACAAGTTCCTTCGGTTCTACCCCTCGTGCTATCGTGATGCATCTTTAATTAACCTCTTACAAAATGACATACATTCGATACAGAGCATTCAATTATTTCAACAAATACTGTCATAAAACTTACCCGACACTTTTATCCTTGATGTGATTGCGATTGAGTTATAATACCTGAAGTTTCACTTTGAACATTGTACATTTTAAAACAAAGTTATTTAGAGACCAATCCAGTTGCAATACATTTTCTTTTATTCGAATAAGAGACGTTATTTTGAACCCTCTATTCCCAGATATACTCAAAACACAAACTTTCTATCGAATTATTGGTAAACAGTTTTATTTAATAGTACCAAACTCTCGCTATCGTGAATCGTAAAGTTTGTAAAGTGTGAGCGAACTAAAAGCAAAAGTTTTCGGACAAACGAACCTGTTCCCAACGAAGAATTCGCCGAATAAATGAACGGGCTCGTTTTCGTTTCGGCTTTGATCTCCGAAGAGTTCAATGCTCGATCACGTGATCTCGCGTGCCGTTTGCTAGACTGCCATCGCAACCAGGTGCAACGTAAAAATGCGAGTAGATGGAGGGGACCTTCGTCTCGCGCTAAGAATAATCTCTTATCTTAACCCTGACCTTTCGAGCTCCAGCGGGTCCTCGAGGCCCCCCATCCAGAGTTCCCTACTGCGCTAGGCTGAACGATTTAAAGTCCTTTCTTCGTTCTATTCCTTCTTTCTCCTCTTGCTAACGCACCTAACATCTCGGAACACGATCGCGTTTCTTACACATATAGCAGGGAAGGGGAAGGGTTGATGAATCGCTCGAGCCAAGGAAGCGAGGGTGCCATGGATTCCCATACGTTTATTCTCTTAAACGTAGTATCGGCGAAAATCGCCCACCGTCTTACAAACTAGAGGTTTTACAATATTCCAACCTAGTTTTCTATTATTATTGAGCGCATATCGAGTACATGGAGATCGATTAGAGAATAGCGTAATGGAGAAATTGTTATACCCGTCACCCGTGAATCCCCCTAGGAACGAAAAATGAAGTGAACAGGATCCGAATCATTCGTTCCCGACTAAAAAAAAAACCGAGTCTCTGCAATCCGTGCTACTAAAACAGAAAGTCTACGTAGATATTTCCAAGAAGATCGGAGAGATATCACCGACCATCCTCGATCGTGTACGAAAGATAATTAAAGCTAGCCCCAATGGAAACGTTCACTGTCGATCAGCCATCAACGAAACAAAACGACGAACTCTGCGACGACAAAGCTTCGCCGTTAACCGTTAGTAGACCAAGTGCCGTGCATAACTAAGATCCTAAGAAAGTATAGCCGCTACACGTTTTACCCTAAAACCCTCGTGCTACGTTAAAATGGCTCCCAGGCGAGACTACACGCGCGAGTCTAATCCGAGCAGTGGCGCAACCACTCGCAAGCGGGGGAGTCGGTTACCCTCTACAAAACCTTATCGAAGACACAAAATAGAGACAAATTTTCTATAAACATTTTTCTAAAATCTTACAAATCCTTACACTATCCTACCTTCATACTCTTTCAAACATTGAATATTTATAGCAATCGTTATCTTGCAGCCCTCTGGCGGCGCCACTGCTTCCAGCTCAGCCCCGTAATTCTATCGTTAAGTATCCGTTCGAGATATCGTGGTGTCTATCCTTATGGCTACGGTCACCAGATTTAGTCGAGCGATACCGAGGTCGTTCATGCACGCAAGTAATTTACTTTAAAGCAACATCTCGATCACGAGGATTCGGTCTACAGGCCGCGATACCGAGAGCCAGATACGGGCCCGTGATTGATGGGCCAGGAGACGGATGGTCCCACCTTGTCGTTATCGTAGACGTACTTAATCTGCGGATGTCTGTTCCCCCCGAAGAATGTGTCCCGGATCATTCCGATTACGGCCGAGCCCATGGCCATGTTGCTGATCATCCCAGCCATGGACGCGGCCGCCCGCGCGTGCGCCACGGCCATTTGAAGCAGAAACGATAAGACCACCCCAACTGCTGGCATCATCTGCATCATCTTGTCCTTCATCGTCCTGCCCAAGTGCGCGATGGTGCTCGTCATTTTCCGGGGCAGGATTTCGTCGTCCAGTCGCGGCAGCTTCACGATCAGACCCGACCTCCTGCCCTCGACCTCCTCCTCCTCCTCCTCCTCCTCCTCCTCCTCCTCGATGATTCTGTTTTCATTCACGTCGTCCGCCACGACAGGCTCCGTTAAATAATTCCCCGAGTGCTTCGCAAAGTACGTCTTCAACAAGTTCTTGGCCCGCTTCTGTCGCTGTTTTTCTTCTTGGTCTCTGGAAGACTCCTTCTCCAAGTCGTACATCGCTTGACTCTTCAAGGATAGAACCTTGGGTTCGTGGCCACCATTTTCTACAGACACGATGTCTACTTTCTCGCTGCTCGGAGCAGTTTCGTCCAATGATCTGAACCGATGGTGCAGGTTTTGCAGTTTGTCCGCGAGCCTGCTGTGCAATCGTGGCCCGAAGAGGACCCCGAAAGCATCGTAAGCGTCCTCCAAACCGAAGTACTTGGCGTTGTCGTCGTCCGCGTCGGAGTCGTTCTTGATCTTGTTGAGGAACATGGTGATGATCTCGTCGTCGTTCATCGATCTCTTGATGTCGACGTACTCCTCGCTGTCCTTCAGGAACTGGATGTCAGACTCCCTCGAGCTGTCTATGCTCCTCTCCCTCTTCTCCTTGTCCTTCTTCGGCTTTTCGCCTTCTGGACGCTGATCTAGGACTTCCTCCATGATGTCGCTGATGATCGTCAATATGCTGGGGAGATTCTTGTTGTCCTTGAGTTTAGCACCCCTGCCCTCTCTGAAACCAGAGAAGCTGATACCCAGTTCCCCGTTTCCGTAGCCTGTGATCTTCAGGAAAGCCAGGTTCGTCTGGAACTTCTCGTCAACCAGTTTTTCGTACCAATCCAGCATCAAGTTTTCTATCGCCTCCTTCCTCGTCAACAGTTCCTTCTCTACGTCGCTGGTGGACATGCCAAACAACTCCTGCACCTGCTGCTCCGTGTCCAACGACCGTCCGAAGATACCGAAGCCCGAGAGAGAAGGCAGAGACGGTAGATTGCTGACGATCAGAGGCCAAATGAAGATACCCAAACATCTGATAAAGCTTGCACCCGTGATGCACTGGATAACCTGCTGCGCGAGTCCTCTGCTCGACGATTGTTGGTCCAGGTCCTCGACGACCTTCAGTATCTCGTATTGGTCGGCGGTCAACGAGCCTCTGATCGTGCCGTTCAAAGTGTCGACGAAGTAATCCTTCGATTCGGAGCGCGTATCGCTGCTCGATCTGACGGTCTCTCTGACTTTAATTAAAAGCTGAAGATACTCGGATTCCGTGATGTTTGGAAACGTTGAGGAGGACGAAGGACTCTCAGGTGGTCCGTCGATCTCGTAAAAGATGTTCGAAAGCTCTACGCTCCTGCGTCTTCTGGCGCTCGACGACGATCTCGAGTCATCGGTCTTTGCTTGCTGGACGACGTCGTGTAACGGAACCTTCTCCTTCGAGATGTCTATGAGGATTCCTGGCGGTTGGCCAGCGTAGCCGGGTACTGCTCCTTGGTTACCTGCAAAAGAGGCAGACGTTAGAGACAATGATCTGCAGGTGCAACGAATGCCAAACTATCGATAGATTCACCACCTACTGACGGCGTAATCGAGGCTCCTTGGATTTGAGACTGAGAGAGAAATTGGGCTCCAGAGGCTCCCTGTCCAGAAGATTCGGCAAACGGTGGTATCTGGGAAAGTTCAGTCGGCTGAAAGCTCCCGTCAGGCATCTGCGGCAGGCTACTAGGAAGCTGGGGAATCCCTGGAACATTCTGACCAGGAGCATCGAGATTCGGCAGAGAGGGAAGCCGCTCCAAGGAAAGCTGAGGGACGCTGGTCAACTGAGGTGGCTGGACGATGTTGGAAATGTCTGGCAGAGAGGAAATGTACTGCTTCAGAGTGGGCCAGCCAGTGTTCTGCACACACGCCACGAAGTTGAAGCTCCTCGTGCACTCCAACATATTCGCCACGTAGACCGCTCGAATCGGCTCTGGCATTCCAGCTTCGATCAGCCTGATGATATAATCCTGACGCTTGGTTAGATTATAGAAGGCTAGATTGCTGACGTCCAAATAAGATTGGCCGAGTTTCGCGCTCGACGTGTCCAACGAGTTCAGCAGAATATTCTCTATTCTTTCCTCGGCTTCCAGCAACATCAATGCTTCCGTTTTCTGACTCTTGTTCTGGGCCGTTTGCCCCTCCAAGCTCGATGATTTCTCAAGGAATACCCGGAATTTGATCCTCGGAGTATTCTGATACTCACCGAAATTGGGAAAGTTCGGGAGGAACGGGTAAATTTCAGCAATCGTCGGCCAAGTAATGTCCCTGGTGCACTCCATGAAGGTCTTGTCCTTGAGGCATCGCGACATCTTGCTCAAGTAGTTTGGACGTAGCGGGACCGGCAGCAGACTTTCTGCTATCTGCGTGATTCGTACCTGCTGCTCTGTGACGAAACTGCCTAGCTCCTCGGACTTGACGATACTCGGAACGCTTGGCAAGTTTGGAGCCGAGACCTGCACGCTCCTCAGGATGTTCTGTATCACCGATTCTGGCACCTCGTTGAAGATTGGGTAGAACCTGGTGTCGGTGATGGTCACGGTGGTGTCTCCGGCCAAATCGGTCTTGACGTTGGTTTCTGCGAGTGGTCGAACCTCCTCGGTGACCTTCGTCAGATTCTGTTTGGCTGGAGGAGGCGTAGTTGCCGAGGTGTTGACGAGAGACCCGAAATCGGGGAAACTGGGCAGCCAGGGGAAGTACTGCGACATCGTCGGCCAGATCACGTCCCTGGTGCACACCAAGAAGTTGTTTATTCGAAGACACTCGATCAGCTGAGTGGCAAACTCGGTTCGAACACCCTGGGGCAGCAGGCTGTCCACGATGTTCACGATGTTCTGCTGCTGTTCGGTGATCAAGTCGAGGAACTGCTGGTTCTTGGTCCCTGGAGCCTGAACGGTTCCTCGGTTCAGATTCAGAGCTTGCAGTTGCACCGATCGGAGGATGTTGAAGATGACAGACTCTGGGTGCTCGGAGAACAGTGGGTCGAACCTGGTGCCCGTCACGCTGATCACTGGAACGTTCTGCTGTGCCTTGTCTCGAGATTCCTTATCTTGAAAACGAGAGGTAACGGCCTTTTCGATCTCAACGACCGCGCCGACGCGTTCCTGCGTCTGATCCTTGATGGCGATTTCCTTTACTTCCAGCTGTTGCTGGCTATTCGAAGAATCAACTAGTTCCGTTTTCAGCTCGGGAATAGGAAACTCGGGCAAGTTCGCTACATATCTGGCGATCGTCGGCCACATGACGTATCTCGCGCAGTCGATAAAGTTGTCGTTCTTCTGAAGGTAGACGAGGACTTCGGTGACGAGAGCTGGTCGAGCAACTGGAGGGATGAGACATTCGACGGCTCGCAGAATATCCAGCTGACTCTTGGTGAACGTCGTGAAGGTTATCACGTTTCCTGTCAGGAGAAACGGCGATACTTCCGAAGATTTGGGAAGGGACTCTCGTACCTTGAGCAAGGTCTCCATGATCTTCGCCTCCAGTTCATTGGAAGGTGTCAGAAGCTCCGGACCGTTCTTCAACACGACAAAAGTTGGCGTAGCTGGTGCCTGTTGGTCAGAAGTGCTCCCAATTGGCCAGTAGGAACTCAAGTCTGGATAGCTCGGGATCTCCGGGACGTAGCTGACGATGTCCGATATCCCTGGAATTTGGAAGTCTGGTAGTATCCCTGAGATGTCTGGGAGAGTGGGTATGAACTGTCTGACGGTGGGCCAGGTCGAATACTTGATGCAGGAGAGGTAGTTGTACTCCTTCATGCAGTTGACGCTCTTTTGAACGAATTCAGGTCGATAGGAAACTGGAATCAACTGCTCCGCCATGTTGATCGTCAATAATTGATCCTGAGGTATCGGAGCACCGTAAGAGTCCACGGAGCGATCCAAGAAAGATGGCGACGTAGATATCAGTGGCTGCTCCTTCAAAGTCCTCTGGAGAACCTGAATGATCACCACCTCTGGCCTAGGCTTCCTCGTTCTGGTGGCATCGGCATCCACGACCTCTGGCAGCTCGCCAACGTCTCCCGAGAAACTGGGGAAGGGAAGGATGGGGTACTGCGGATACAAGTCGATGCCAGGGTTCCAGGAAGGATAATCTGGGAACGCTGGCAACGTTGGGAAGTACTGCTTGATCATGGGCCAGGCAAAGTACTTTATGCAGCTGAAATATTCGAATCTCCTCACGCAGGAGAACATCCTGTCCGAGTATTCTTGGCGCAGCGACAAGGGCAACAGTTTCTCTCCCATCTGAATAATACCCAGCTGGTTGGGGCTCAGAAGTTCCTTCAGGGTCTCGTTCTCGGGATTCACGTACGACACCAACGTCTCGTCGCTGGGATAGGATTCCAGGGCGTCCTGCAGGATATTGTACACCACGGTCTCCGGGGCGATCAGTCTGACCTGATGAAGACTATGAGCTCTGCCCGACTTTGGTCTGTTACCCTGAAACAAGTCGAACAAGTTTATCTCGATTGGTAAATTGTCGAATGTCTGGGTGACGGAGTCGGGTAGATTGTCCACTATGATCGGCCAAACGAAGATCTTTATACAATTGAAGAAACTGAGCCCTCGAATGCACTCCGCCATGTTGTCGACAAACGTCTGCCTCTCTCTCACGGCTAACAACTGCTCGGCGCATGTGATTATCCGTAGCTGATCGTTCGTCAGCCCTAGATCTTTCGTATCGTTCGCGTACGACTCGTTGGAACCTTTAATTTTTTTCAAGGAAACGATCTGTTCCAACGCTATCAGCATCTGGTTTTCGGTAAAAGGTATTCCAGGGAGGATCTCTGCGGCCTGCTCTTTTAAACGGATCAAAAGTGTCCTGTTTCTGACCTGCTCTTGAAGCGACACAGCTTGCTCCCTCCATCTCTTAAGAATATTACCCCCTAACAATTGCCTAGAGTCTATTAATTTAATGTCTTTTACCTTGTTCGACTGCTCGTTCTGGACATTCTCCTGGGTGATGGTGACTTCGTCCACTCCAACGTTGCGTTTCGAGTTCAAGAGCTTGGTCTCGTCCAGCTTGTCGGTGTTCTGGGCGCCCAGGGCGTCGTTGCGAATGGAAATCAGCTTCTTGATTTGCCCCTCGACGATCGACTGCTGCTCCCCGTCGGGAATCTTCTTCTCTTCGGCGTTCAAGTACACGGTGGAACTCTTGCGTCTGGATTTTCTCGGGCTATCGTCCAAATACCGAAACTCTCTGTCCTTGTTCGACTCCTTGTTGTCCTCGGGATTCGAATTCTCGTTCGAAGGGATTCTCTCCTCGAGCTGAACGCTGTCTCCTGGGATTTCTTTCGGCAGTTCGAGTTCTGTGATGGGAGCCTCTGGAGGAATTATCTCTACGGAAGCTTGTTTCGCGTCGATTTCTTTTTCCGGCCCATCCTCTTCTACTTTAGGCTCAGCGACTTGTTGAGCTTCGACTAACCTCTTTCGTCCACCAGCATCGTTATCTTCCAAGTTGTTTACATTCTCTCGCGAAGGACCAACCCCTTCCCCGTCCACTTGCACGTCGAACCTCCGAATTCCTTCGTCCTCGATCTTCTCGAGCCCTGGAGCCCCGTCGGTTTCTCCAAGGTCAGACTTACCTATAAGAGCCACGTCGTTTCTCCTCCTCTTCTTAGCCACGCTGGCCTCCTCGTCGTCCTGCTTCAGCGCGTCGGCGTCGGCGTCGGCGTCGCCGTCCCCGGCATCGACGTCGATCTTGGCGTCTCCATCGCTCGATGGCTCGTCATCGGCCAGGTCGATTCTCTTCGACTTCTCTTTCTCAGGGTCGAGATCCTGAAGGGACGCCAAGACGTTCTCTCTCGGCGACTCGTCGAACTTGTCCCCTTCCTCGGCCTTTGGCTGCGGAATCTTCCCATCGACGTCCCTCGGTTTCTCAGGCTCGATCTCAGGCTCTTCGTCCTCAGCGCCATGGCTCTCTTCCGGCGCGAGCTTCCCTTGCACTGGTTCCCCTTGCGCACTGTTCACCTGCGGTTCCTTTGGTGCAATGTCGGCTTTGTCCTCGATCGCCGAATGTTTGGCCCCGGGCTGGACCAGACTCTCCTCATCGCGGGGTACACTGCGCGCTCGACCGCCGTGAAAAACGAACAGCAGCAGAAGTAGCCAGAGGAGGGAACGAGGGAAGAGACAGAGGATACTCGTTAGCTGTGGCCGTCGCGAGTTGAGTGCTCTCATGGTCGCGGTCGAGAGGCGAATGTCTCGGCCACTTCTGAGCCGGTCTATGGTCACCCATGCCGGAGAGGTATGGTAATACACATACCATCGTCCGGGCAGCGGGGAACGAAGATGACCGTGAGAGTGTATATACGGGAAACGTTCAACCAACGAGACGCGGGGAATCGCGAGACTGTGTGGATAGGCAACATCGGGGCATTCCCATTTTTACATTGCCCCCTCTCGGGTGCCCCCACGGGATTCCCAGTGGATCGGGTTCACGGTCTAACGGGTAGATACGTTCGGTACGACGACGCTTCCTACGAGCCGTCGAAAACGACGAATGAAAGATTCGCGGATTCGACCAAGTAAACGTTTACGATTTTCTTCTTTATTGCGTTGATATCCTTGATTATTCTGATGGCTGTGGAACCTGTACCTCTCTTATTGCCTGCTTTCCTATCTACTATACTACTACAGTATAGGGTGTAATTTTGTTAAGTAACTTCAAGGTTGAGTGTTCCACTTGCCTTCAAAATTAAGCTGTGACTAGATCATAAACATAAATCATAAACGTTATGATGTTTTCTTCTTATTCGATTTCCAATGTATTATTATTGTTATTAAACTCTTTTATTTTGCACACACAAATACAAAAGTATACATACATATATACCCGAATATACGTGCGTGAAACTGAAATAAGAGCACAATACGTATGTACAATATTACGTATACGTGAGAGGCGAGGTACAGCTAAAATTGCTATTATAAAACCTAGCCTCTTTGTGCGATAGACCAGACAAACTCATTGTTGCTTGAGTGGTAATTACAGTCGAAAATATTTTCTAGGCTAATATTCGAGTAGTTGGTTCCTAAACATTGAATAACGTTAATACGAGAAAAACGAATTCAGGTTTGAAAGGGTTAATCATTTGAATCAGGTTGGTGTACTGCAGCCAACCACTACCAGTATCCAGCTCTGTTTCTTCTTGCGGCCAGGACAGTAATGAGCCAATTAGCCTTGAGGCAGTGGTGCTCGAAAAGTATCGCGATGCACCTCTACACGTGAGACCACACGATGCTCATATTCAGCTCAACATTTCTGTCTACTCGAGCCTCTTCCTCGGATTCACGGGCTCTGTTGGGTCGACGTACGTTCGCTGATACGCGGAAAAAGTCGTCCCCTAGGTTACAGAACACTTGTGGACGCTACACGAACCCACCAGCTTCGAACGAGTCCCGGTTAATCGATACAGGGAATCAAGATTCTTGCGATTTTCAGACTTTGATGCGAAACTCTACTCGCGCGAGCCTCCGTTCTACTCTTCCAGTTTGAGGAAGGAACACGTTGCCACCAAGAAGAATATAAGGAACAATAGGTGGCTCGCTTTTTCTAAATTTCCAATTATAGGATTAAATAAACATTTTCTCTATCTTCTCTACGAAAGAACGAATTGCATAAAATCATAGCTTCCTCATCTTCAGTTTTTTTACTCTCAATCGTTTTTTACGTAACCTTGTTTTATTCTCTTCCTTTCCAACATCTACATTTATCACATAGCGTGCTAGGTCATACATTAGTTTTGAGTACAACAAATATTAAGTAAATATTAATATTACTGGACCATTAAGTTTACGTTTTTCTCTAATGCCACCAAGTCCTACCCATTTCTGATCATTTCAGAGAAACTTCGATTCAACACTTCTCTGGAAATGATTGATCGAGACCAACGCACTAGATCGAAAGAAATTACTCCGCGGAATCGCGAGAACGATTGCGGTCGATCTCGCTTGTTTTTGCATCTCTCCGATTCAAGGTCACCTTGTCATAGGTCGTTACACTCGCCCCGTAGCTCCCCGCAAAATAGCGCGATCGAAACGATTTAGTCTACTCTATAACGACAAATTCGTCAACTTGAGACCAATTGCAACGTTGTTACACTTACTCTATGTAATTCGATAAATATATGCCAAGATTCAAATGTGCCTTTGAATTTTTCTAAAAAATTGCCACCAACTTTTTGGACAACTCGATACCATGTGTAATAGGTATCGATGAAATATATCTCGACAGTGAATAGTTTAAGTGTTAATGTGTCGACGAAGAATGCAATTTGTAGGCTATAAAGAGAAACTTTGCTTCGAGACAGGGAAATATTCGAACAATTAGTTGTTTCGTTGAGATCTTGATGTGATTCGCAACGAGCACGTTGAACGAACTTCGAATCCTCCGAAGCCTTCGCCGCGATCAAGAGCCCAAGAGTCGAAAGAAAAGGGAGCAAAACGGCCGCGGGGGAAGAAGCGGTCGTGGAGACTGGAAGATGCAGCTGGAACAAAGTGCAGATCAGGTTTCAGGTTTGTCTTTAATACGGTCTTTCTGGTTCTGGCGCAAAGGGGTTGTATTTTTAGTCCTTGAAGGAATCGAGACTAGGGGGGATCCAGAGAAGCTCCATGCTGCAGGGAGGGTGAAGAATTTTTACGGCGCGCTTTATTTTCCAAGATGGCCACCTCTTCGTTTCCATGTTCGGTCTCTTCTTCTCTCGTTCGTTGCCAGAGTCACCGAGCAAAGCCGATCCAGTAAACCTGTACTAGATTTCTTCCTTTTATTCGTCGAGTAGCCGCTCTTAAGGCGCGTACACAACGCTTTCGCCGATTTCGCTACCGATAACTCGAGACGAAAGTGCGATTCCAGGCTAGAATCGGTTATTCTGCTCGGTAACCGACGGTCGTTGTCCACTCCAAGCAATTTAAGCCGAGATTTTATTGTCGTCTGGAACTTTCCGTTTCGATTGGGCCAGAGAATCTGGAGGGTCGGTAAAGCCTCGATGGAAGCTGGTAGAAAGACGCGAAATCATGCTGAGTGTGCCTGTATCGAAATATGGTATGGTATGGCACGTTCGTCAGCTCACCGACGTGTTAATTATGAAATCAAGTATTTTATAAAAGTAGCTTCAGAGAATAGGGAATATTTTTAACCATTGCCGTTCCAACCGAAGCCTGTGCTACATCACATTTCTTTATAATTGTTAAGTATTTAAAAAACATCTTTTCATCTGTCCTTTGATCTTCTATTCCCTTATATTTCTTACATTAGCAAAAATAACGAAATTGATCATTTAAGCTTTATCTATTTCTGTGTGTATAGTTATGAATGCAAACAAACAAGCATGTGAATTATTTTAAATAAATCGTATCGTATCGAGTAGTTCCTTCAAAGAGTTCAAAAAATAATAAACATGAATTAGAAGAAGACGAATTATTAAAAAGAAAGCGATTACAGAGAAAAGAGAGTGGTTGACGTTAAAAATGAATTAATTGAAAATACTTATAAAATTGCACCCCTAAGGCTCGCTTTCTCTCATTATACATTCTCAGTCTATAGTTTCCTGGAGATGTAATCCCCCTACCAGCAATTTAAAACCAGCAATGCAAAAATAAAATATAATTTTCAATTTACATTCAGCCCTCTATTTACAAGATCAAGACTATCGCCACATTCAATCTTCTCGAATCAAGACTACACATACACGTCTACATTCGATCAGAACGTTTCCTCCTCTTAAAAACGCGACCACTCCGTCTCGAACTACCCATTTCTTTAAACAAAATTCACGATCCGCAACACTTTTCTTCCTCGTAGGTCGGGAAGTGAAAAAGTGGCCCGACATACGTGTCAGCATGACTCAAAGGGCGATCCGAACCAAGTCGAGGAGAGTGTGCGCGCTGCGATTACGGGACAGCGACCGTGGCAATGATATAGAAAGTGGGACATGGTGCAATCGTCCGATACACGAAAAATCACAAAGAGAACGCGGCGTGGCTTCCAGCCGATCCGTTTGGGTCACGAACGAAGAACGTTGCCGTGCAAAATGAAAAATACGTGCCTGGAAAAGCAGAGAGGCGACACAAAGCGTTCTATGGAAAAGTGTTTCAAGTACCGCTCGCCCCCGCGCACGCATCCACGAAATTCGAGGCGTTGCGCAGATCCAGCGCGCACGCGGCGCCTGTCACGAAATTCGAGGTGCTGCGCAGATCCTCCGCGCACACGCCGACCGATCTTTTTAGTTCGAACGGCGCCGTGGCCGTTCGTCCGAATCACACTGCGGCTCGTGCGGGATCGATTAACATCGTGTGTTCTTCTGGCAACCGCCGCCGAAAAATCGTCCCTGGCCCACGGAAATTCGTTCTCCGAGTGTATCCATTGTGCGTCGATGAAGAGAATCACGTGATCGCTGCAGCAACCGGTTCGACAATGCGGCCGATTGGCTGGACGCTGACGTGCGTGTTATTGGCATGCACTTTTTCGAAAAGCCCGAGGGTCGAGAGCGCACGCGTCGTGACCGCGAGAGGAGACGAAGCTGGACGCGCCAAAGTCACAAAACTTTTCCCGATTTACGACCAAGAGGCGGTGGATCCTGACGTGCGGGCGCTCAGGGAATTCCTGGACGATTTATTCGGTACCGAGAGCAAGGGTCCAGGTGAGTTCGATGCTTACGGAACAAATTAGATAGTATTTCCACGAGGAACGGTATTTGGAATGATATTTCAGCGATTCGATGCTGTCACGAGTAACGAAGATGTATTTTGGGTGCTTGGTGCTTTTAATTTTCAGTTTGTATCGTTTAGGTTTCACTTTCGTTGTTTAGATGCGTCGAAACTTTAGTAGTACAGCTAATCTCTGACTTACACCGAAAAATCACGGTTTTCTGTAGGAAAAGCCGTATTAATTCAAAATGAAAAACGAAGAAATATTAGTCCACTCATAAGATAATACATATATATAAAGCACTATTGTTAATTTTTGTTTCTGTACGCATCACTTTCCTTTTCAATTTCTGTTTTCCAATATAGAGATTTAATGAAACTATACAAATGCTATAGAAGCATTTCTAAATATTGATCTTTATTTTAATCATCAAAGTACCAATTAATCTAGGGCGCATGAATGCAAAAGCTCTAACTCGTTTTCTAATTATTTTGGGGACTAATCAAATTTTTGAATATTTAGAATCAACTGGAAGGCAAGCCCGTACTTTTGGCGTGAAGCGAATTCAATTCATGCTGATGCCGATGGTGTACAAAATGGGAGTGATGATGACCATGATGACGGTGTTGACGGTGATCTCGTTGAAAGGATTGCTTATTGGTAAGTACGCGTGATGGGGGTTAAATCGATCATGCTTGACGAAAAGATAACGGTGAGCCTTTGTTAGCGCGCACTGTACGCATACGCGATCAGGAGACATCGACGACCCATTTTGACGATAAGACCTCTTCACGGGTCGACGATGTGCGTTAGGTACACAAATTTTACCGGTAGACCTACTTTCTTTTATAATACGTTCGTACAACGCTAAATTTAATAACGATACTGGTGTCCTTATTTAACCCTTTTGTGACTGAATTAGCACTAAGTTTACCAGGTTGCTCAATTTCACCCAAGTATTTGAAACTTTTTTCTAAAGTCACTCGAGTAAAAGGTTGCAAAAGGGAGCTCTACGACTTTGTTTTTTAATAAAAAAAAGTAAGCTTATTAAAGTACATAGTCCTGGTAGACACTTAAACGACATCCTTCACGTTGGTGTCTTCATGACAAATACGTAGTTAAATAATTTTTAACGAACCGTGCTCTTAAAGAGTCCCTCGATAGACGCTGTCGGAAATGTTTCAAAACGATTCGTAAATACATACTACTCGCATAAATATAAACATGTTAGTAACAAGCACGAGCACACGTGATCCGAATGCCCCTAGAATCTTTGAATCTGAGATTAAACACGAAATTCCATACAACTTAATTTCATTCTGGTGCCATACTACTAATCTTCGATATAGCTACAATAATCCCACATTTCTTAATATAAAAACATATCATTTAAATATCCTTAGACTCGTTGAATCTTCCATCGAACATGAATTCCATACAAATTAATTGAATTTTAGGCGCCACACTGTTGATGCTCAAGATAAGCACGATAATCGCAAAGTTTTCGACTGGTTGGGGCCAGCAGCAACCGCCATCCTGGTCGGCTCAACCCATCCACGTGCACGTTCACAACAGTCTACCAGTCGGTCACCAGCAAGCATACAGCGACTGGATGCAGCACAGCGGTCCAGGAGACGAGGAACACTATTATTACAGAGGATAATGGAGAAACGCTTCGAGAGCATCCTGCTCCTCCCGCGGATGAGAAACTGTTTCATCGTCGACCACAAACGAAACCAGGCTATACGCACGTTACGTTACGTCCGTCATCGTTGCTTTTTCTTTTTTCTTTTTTTTTCTTGGTCTGTTCATGCATCATCTATTTCTCTTGCTGTTGCGGTTTGCGCTCGACGATTGAGCGAATCGAAACACCTTTGAACGTATCACGCATTTAGCCCACGATGGCACACCCTGCGAACCAAAGCAAGTGATCTGGGGACGTCCTGTAAATAATAGCGCAGTCTGCCAGAAGCGATACGGAACGAAAGAATGTACAATGAATTTTAGTGGTTTAGTTGTTGTAGAGGAAAATTACTTTGATCGCGAGGATGGGATACCGTGGATTCCGTTAAATGTAAACAGTGGCGTGCTCGAAGGCGTGGCTCGAAGGTCTGTTATGACTTGGAATTTCTAGGACGTTGATATCAACAAATCTGTAAACCTCTGTGAATTACTTTTTGGGGTGAATAGAGTTCTAGTGAATTAATTTTAACACATTTTGGCTCTCAAGCACTTGCAATGATAATTTTACTCGTTATTTTAATAAAGATTAAAACAAATAAAATTTTATTTAAATTTGAAAATAATTATATATTCATGCATACTGTATAAAAATGATACATATGAGATAATATATGAGAGAAAACTTATATTCTTTTATCTAATTTTTCGAAATTGGAAAGTATCTATCTTACACGTTACGTATTTTTAGACAAATAGCAAATAATTGCACGTTCAAAGTAATTTTCCTTGCCACTCGTGTAACCGCACAAACAAATTTATTCCAAGTCTTTCACTCGCACTTTCACGAATAGCCTGCAGTTTTACGCATTTATGATGCGTATAAAAGTGATAAACACATGTAAAGCGTATGCAATATACACCCATTATTTAAAATAAATTATTAATGTAACTATATTAATTTAAGAAATATTTACCTACATACATATTGTATGGGTTTCTTATATTAATATACGTTTAATTAGTACAAGAAATGCGCAGACTATTTATGAAAATGTTCATTCTTCTGGTTGACTGTGCCACGATTTTCCGGATACCCTGTACAAGTATTAACGAGTAACTAGACGAATTTAATTTAATTTAATTTAATATGAATTTAGTGTCAGTAGGCCCTAACTAGGAGATCGAGATACCGAAAGTGTCTCTCGCCTTGTGGTCTGGACCAAACTGTTAAACCAAAATCACAGACATCTACGTTTAAGGAACAACCGTGATTACCTCACGTTACCATTAATTTATTTGTATAAAAAACGAATACACCGCTCGTCGTACGTCTACCTATTTATAAAATTACATGTATCGTCGTAGAAAATATTTATTAAATTCTTTGTCACGTAGACTGTTGTGTCAGTGGCATTTACCCTTTTAGGGGAATTTAGTGATCATTTTTAAATTTGACTTATACAAATGACGTCCAACTGTGCGTTTCAGTGTAATCTAACGAGACCGTTGAAAATCGAAATCGAAAGGACCGTTTTCAACGAGTTGAACCGAATTTTCCGGTTGTCAAGATCGGTTGAACTTGCCGGAGTTAGCGACCACCGCCGGCAGCGCGCACACATTGCACCTTTTATGACAGGAGTGCATCAGCAGGCTGCACAGACCCAGTTTCCTGGCTCTAGTGGGGTAAGCGTAGAGCGAAAAAGGAAAATGTCTGTTCTCCGCTCGGCAGATCACAGCCAGTAGCCTCCTCGCCTATCTGATGCATGCACGCGTCTCCCTAGTCGATTACGATTCACCTGGAGGAAAAAATTATTCACTGTTCTATCGACTGTATGCGAAGCTCGAGTGTCAGACGAGTGTCGAAATGAAAAACATGTGTTTGCTCCGAGAGCTGATCTGACAGCGTCTCTGGAAGTGAGGAAAAAGTTGCCGACAAATACCGTAGAATTACGAATGGGATTGCGAGTGAGTGGGTAACGGGGCGAGGCACTCGTTTGTGCTCCAATAACGAGCGGTATTAAACGAACGGCCAAGAAAAATGCAACAAATACGCTGCTTGGAAGTGGGCTGTGATTACCTTCGAAAATATCGAGCAACAATTATACTATCGAACGATTTTTATTCTACGAGTGACGGTTCGGAGATTAAGGCGAATGGGTATCTACAGGTAAGAGAACAGGACTTGATTTTCTTCTGTATTTTCATCTGTAGAATCATCCCTTGAACTGTTTACCACGTGTTTACCCTGAACATGTGTAAATTAGAAGGTCAACCCGAGGATTCCATGCACTTATAATGACGTAGCTAATAAGAAACATGCAAAACATGCAAATTGTAATTTAATATTTATGTTATCGAGTAGATTTGAAAATAATTACACGTTCACGTTTGACATATAAAAATGATCCATACGGGATAAAGTAAGATCAGCTAATAATAAGAAAATACTTGTATTCTTTGCTCTAGATCTTCGAGGCTTGTTTCACCTAATAAATAAAATAAATATAATAATATTGGCACGTTATAATTAAGATTCATAAATACATAAAATCTTTAATTTAATTATTAAATAAAATAATATAAAGAAGCGGGAAAGGAAGTATGTAATGAATACTTTATAGTTGTAGAAATCCGATACGTGAGTCTGGACTCTCATAGAATCGATTTTATCAGTTTTATTTCGCCTTTTGGAAAGTGGATTTCTAAGTCGCCCGCCACTTACGAAGCTATGAATGGAGCGGAAGCAACATTCTGGTGGATCTGTTTCGCGATTGCGTTCGTCAGATTCGCTCGAGCCGAGGAGAAAAAGGACTCGGAGGGATTAAACGAGACTCTACAGTTTAATATTTGTCGCGGAGTGACGGTGTGCGTCGCGAATGACGAAACGAGCATCGTGATAAGAATGTCCACACTGTTTAAGGGTACGTGGCACCGTGAAATATCAATTGGTTCCAGAATGGATGCAGTGCACTCATAATTCTCGTTTTTAGGAAACGAAGTAGAGCAGACAAGGAACAACGGCAGATTGAAATTGAAAAAGGGCACTCTAAAGAAGATTGGAATGGCGTTGATGATGGTGCCCGTAATGATGCAGGTTTGTATCGATGATAAATATTTTCCATCTCTGTATTCGTTTTTGAAATTCGAGAATAAGTATCGTTTCCGAGGGAACTTTGGGAAAGTGTATCGATATTAGAAAATAAATTCGGATTTTAATCTCGTCTGAGAGTAATAGTCGAATATAAAATATAAAATATAAAATTTATTTTTCAGTTAATGTCGCTACCAGCCACATTGGCATCCATAAAATTCAGTTTGCTGCGAAGTATCGTTGTGGGAAAGCTTGCGTTGCTCATGGTACTCTTCAACATATTCAAGAATTCGCAACGACAAGAAGTGGTAGTGGTCCATAAACCCGAATACCACGATCATTACTATAACAGTTATCATCAACCGGAAGACGACGACGAGGGCTGGTTGGGAGGCATGTTGTTAAGGAGTCACGAGCAATAATAATTGTGATATAAACTTATATTACATAAGTTATATTATGTGGATTACTTTTAATATAAATTGCTATTATGGTTTTTCTTTTTAATGCAAACAAAAGTTTACAGGGATCGAAATACAACTGAAACGTTCCTGAAACCAAACTAGTAAAAATTGCATGATTTGTTTGAAAAAAAAAACAAGTATGAAATGGATCAATTAAACCGTACTTAATCTCCCTAATTAAAAAAATACTGATATTTATAATGCGTACTCTTTCGATACTCTTCTTGCAAGAAATTGCGTGTCTGTAATAGGAAATAGACCGTGAAATGATTAGCCGATAAGGGAGAAAGCAATTTAGCTTAATTTTGCACAATTTAGAACACTCGCATAAAAGTGTGCAATCAACAAAGACCATTATGCAATCTCCGCGTAACCATTCGACGCTCGATCGATTATTCGATTAATAATCGGTTCTAGAGGAAGTGACCGGTAAAGAACCAATGGCGTGATATTTAGTGACCTAGTTCGGGCCCAAGTAACGGGATTTCGGTCCAGATTCGGTGGCGATCCATTCCGACGACATGCTGGGTTTCCCTTTTCTCTGCCGTTTAATTCAACGTCGAAATCGAAATTTGTATTATAATCCTGATCGATTACGATGCGACAGAGTGAAACGAAATTCCTAATATTACCATTTCTTTTCCTATCCCAAAATCCAACTATCGTGTGTTACCTCTTGTAGTTAGGAGGATATTACAATATAGGAGGATATAGACGGTAATGTCCTTCGTAATAGCTACTTATAATAAAGAAAATTTATTCATTTATAATAAGGTAATCACCGTTCATAATAAAGAAAATATAATTGATCACAGTTAAACAATTTGAAATACCTGCCAGATTTGGAATATTCTCTACGTAAATTACACAAATAGCAATTTCAGAAATTAATAGCCTGTATCGCAAACAAAGAAAAATCGTAATGTTTCACCGCTAATTATTCCAAGAAAATTGTTCTGCTTTCCTAAGGACGCGACAAGCGGCAACAAACCTACAAGCTACCCGTGAACCGTCGGCGTCGATAACGTACACGGATCGTGTACTTGTAGCACGTAAAGAGAGTCCTGTCAATGTCAAATTTATTTCCTCAAGGCCTCGATATTCGCGGTGCGTATACGTGCCAGAAACCCACCTTCCGTTTGAACATTGTATCGTTAGTATGCCACCGTCATCGATCCTGTATCGACACTCGTCGCCATACCGAGTCGTAACGCTATACCGTTTTCTAAACTACAAAATGCACGATGCACGACGCATACGTGGCAAATCGGCAATCGAACCAGGTCTAATCTTTGTATGCCTGGAACTTTAGTCGACGTGAAAGAATTCGACTCTTTTCTGAAATCTATTATCGCGTTTCAAATTTCCTCGAGTGTCGAATCGCGGCTATCAAAAATATCGGAGTGTATTCATTGAGCGTTGGGAATAATAGTAATATTCCCCTTTGGATTTCAAGATAGAAATAGCATCGATTACTTCTTGAATCCTAATCGTCCCTTCACCGAGACTCGTCGTTTCCTTTGAAGAAACTGCGGACGTCCAGTACGAGGAATACTATGCTGACATTAGAAACATTGATTCTTCTGTTAGATTACCTACAAGCCTTTCAATTCTCAGCGATTTATCTCGACTCTTTCACTTTAAAGAGAAAAATCTCTAGGCCACGATGCCTCTAATAAGAATATTGCTATGATGAAATTATGCATTATTATTCTTATTACATGGTATTTGGTTTGTTTGCGAGATAGAAAAGGTTAAATAAATAAAATTCATGTCTTTCAAAATATATGCAGTTTTGTATATTTTATACATGCACTAGAAAATGTTGCGACTGTACGATCGTTTGATATTGTAGATGTATTCAATGATACGAAACACAAGAAAGACAAGTGTCGCGTTTTCCTCTTCTCCACGAGAATCCTCATTTCCATCTTTCGACGGGGAAAAGATTTTTCTCCGTTCGGTTACATCAACTCTCGATCGTCACCATTCAGTTCTGCGATCTTCAAGTTGCAACAACCTCCGAATGACATTCTTTACCGCGAGGATCATCGTGGGAGTAATCTGAATCTAAACGACGCGACGTCGCAACCATTCTGGAAGATGGACTTTGCTGTTCTGTGCGTTCTTTGTTACATTGTGTGGAGGAATTTCGTGGTGGCAGAGGAAACGAGCAACGAGACCAGGCCGTACGAATTTTCGTTCAACATCGTGGACTTTCAGCACAGATACGAGAAAAAAGGTACGTAAAAGTTGTGCAAGTTGAAACATTGAAAATGTTAGTCCAGGGAGACTCTTCCCTAGAAACTGACCAAGTAGAATAATTTGTTTTTAAGTATAAGACAATAGTCTCGGTCTCGACTACAACATTTATATAATATAGTAAATGTCAACAACTTACTGATGCGTTTTCATTTCTATAAATTTGTCTTTTCACTTATTTAACATTCAGTGTCGGTTCATAGTATTGCCAATCAAATGCAAAATTTGAAATATGTAGTATGGCTAATTCGAAAAATTATGGGTAATTCGAGCTTTTTGAGTATTTTAACAAGACGCTAACGGGATCATCACTGGAGAGTTTGGATTCATAACCGCGGATGGAGTGTATCACGAAACCGGATACGCCACAGACAAAAATGATGATTTTATTATCACCAGGATGAAAAACAGAAAGATAGCCAGTCGTAAGTCTCCAACCTATTGAACTTGTAATAATCGTCTGGTATTTATTACTATACGATCGAGAGATCGTTTGGTCGAACGTTAATTAAATTTATGTTCACAAGTAAAGGATGCTCTGGAGATATTCAAAGACCGACCAGAAGCTGCGAAGAAGCTCGTGGAAGCTGTGGCAAAGGCTTGTGGCAGTTGCACTATTCCTATAAAACAAGACAAGATTAATGATACCACGCCAGCTGCTCCAACTGACACACCGATTGCTTTTAAGACAAAATTCAGTCCTAAGCTGAGCGAAGTGACGAAACCTGGTAACAAGTTATACGTAATAATAAATTATTATTGAGGATTAAGGCTTGGGATGAAGTAAAATTCATGACGATCGTCTCCAAGTATCACACTGTATATATACATAATTATTTTCACAGGTGGAGCAATTTCTCCAAATAAATCGGTTCAAGAAAGAAATAAAATACCTGAGACTCCCAACGAGTCGTCTAACGAAAGAAGAGGAAAAAGTTTGCCAGATGGAATCGTGAACACAGTGAACACAGCAGAGAAGTCTTCAAATAAACCTGCAGCTGATCCAAACACGAAACAATCGAAAATGATCGATTCTCTTCGTGGGAACGATATTTATTATCGATTCAACTATACCATTACGTCCCACGAGCACCAGGAAGATGGATACAGGGATGGGAAAAAGGATGGTAGTTATCGAGCAGAGAGTGAAAATGGCGTCGACACGAGGGTCAAGTATCTGTCGAACGAGTTTGGTCATCAACCTAATGTATCGTTCGTTCCCAGCGGCAATGGGACGGCGCGGGCGCGAGCGCCGGCGGAGGACCTACGTCTCAAGGGATACTCTTTTCTTTGGTATTGGTCGTAAGAAATCATCTTTTGTACCAGAAACCTTGGTATAATATAAACACATAAACTTGATTAATTCGACGCCTACATTAAAATAAATATCAAGTATTATCTATTTATGTGTCTGATTAATTTCTTCCCGTATTGGAAATTGATGCCAACACATGGATTTGTTTGATTTAACGACGCTCGAGCAATCTAGTTCACTGCTGGTGACAAATTCTTTGGAATTGGTCTTTCTAACGTCAAACCATGACCAACGTGTGAAACCCGTTCTGCAAATAATCTAGTTTCACCAGTCATTAGTTTCAAGGTAACATTACGGCATGCTAATTATGTGGTCTTCTCGCGTCGGCGACGGCATCGCACCGTTCCGAAAAATAGGCCATCTTTGAGAATTTTTTTCGAGAGAAAGTATAAACCAGAACTTCCTCGAATTAGCCACATAGCTTTTTACGTTATCCAAATATTTTAGAATTTTTATAGCTAGAATATCATTGGACAGTGGTATTAGGACGCTGTGAAGCGCACCGCGATAAACCGCTTTCACTGCATGTACTATCGCACCTCTAAAAATATCCCAAAGTTTCTAATTATATGTGAATTATTGAAATTTATGGAAAACTTGACGCTCTATATCTATATTTACGAACAAAAAAATGAAAACTGACAAAATAACGTCATTTAAAATAAAAATGATCTATTTCAGGATCAAATTTCGATGTTTCTAAAGATAAGAAAATGTATTTCTTTTTAATTAAATTGAGAGTCTCAGAAAAATATTTTAACTTAGATTACATAATTCTTGAAATATGAAGTATGTAACGAAGAAACAGGTTTAATATAATATAAATCTGAAAGACCAAGAATTGTTCTTTTCAACTTGGTTTTGTATGGCCGAATAAACATCACGCACCTCTGCTCTGGCATTACGTGAATTCTGCTCTTTTCGATTACCATAATAAAGGCGTTCCGCCTGTTAAAGGCGCTCCGACTCGCGTGTCTCTGCCTAACAAAACAACTGTCACAACAACTTCGAAATTGCTGTCCACACAATTTACGTATTGGTAATTACTCTATGCAAAAGACCATTTGTAATTGTCGCGTGTGCGCGCGACGTTTTACACTCGCTTATACGATTACTAAAAGGCTCGACGAATGTGTAAACAGTGGTGTGAAAGACTCGTAGCAAATCCTGTAGCAACTAGTTATAAATTAGCGTTGTCAGTGTTAGCAAGAGATCTAATTTATAATTGAACCAGTTTTGAACTATTTGATTTACATCCATAATAAAACAGATTGTATTACATTTCGCTTGACGATTTTACATGTATCGGTCTGATCAATTTCACATTTCTCACGTTCATCACTTTATCGAAAATGAAAAGAAAATTAAACGCAGCGCGACGAAGCCGAATAAAAAATGCGCGTCATTCTTGATCCCATGGCGCGTTTCGAAAGCAACGATTTCACTACGTTTCCGTGTCTCTTCGTTCTTTAAATAACGATAAAAATGGTCGGAATTAGGTTGTATTAGCATCCCGCCATAGTTTCAAACGGAATTTCTGTCGTGGGTCCACATACGTGACTCACACGCGTGCCAAGTTACACTAGCGCAATCCTAAATCCATTATTTTCTTTCTTTTCTTCGATTCTTTATCCGAAGAAGCGGTATAAAAAGTGCATTCCCACGAGAAGAATCGGATTTTCGGCACGCGTAACGATTTCAGCGGAATGGCAATTAACGTATGCAAAGCAGAGATAAGTGGAGTTTTGTTTGAATAATAAATGACGAGTCGAAACTATGTATACGGATTTGTGCGCAATCTTGATTCGATTGAACAGTTATTCGTTCAACGAGGATCTTATTTTGGTTGTACAATTCGGATTGGTATCTTTATTTGGAGAAATAATGAAAGATCGATTAGTTGATAATGTATTTTTGTGGCTATTATCTATAGCACTTCTATAAAATGTAATTTAAACAAAGTATACATGTATGTGTATACAAATTAATATTCAACGATCAACCACACGTGCAAAATGCTGCTAATAATCAGGCTGCGAATGTTTATGCGGTTATAGCAAATAAAAACATGGTAAAATCAATGAGAATGTACACAAATAGAAAATTATATAAAATTTCAAGAGTATCTTCATTTCCGCCCATCATTGCACAAATCGATTAACTCCATGAAAGAAAAAGTTGAGAAACGCGACGAAATAATGTACATTATTTTTTAAAATTCAAATAAATATAAAATTAATAAGAAAGAATAGCCAAGAAGTAATCGTCGGTATTGTTGGAATTTTTATGCGACTGCGATGGAGTTAATGAATTTGTCCAGTGAACATTCGCAACATACTAATTAAAGAATCGATAGCCTTATGTATGCTCGAAGGGTAATTCCGGGCTGCTTGACGTCTAAACGAAAAACTAGCGATCGAGTGGGCCCCAGAATTGGGTGTCCAGAATTCCTCGAGGAGACCCAGACGTTGGCGCCGCTGGGTTCGAAGTTGGAACGATGTGTGCCCACGAAATACCGGCGGTGGGGGGATGCCGGTCGGTTCTCACTCGAAACAGGACCAGGTTGATTGGCGGAAGTCCAGAAGGAAGGGGTTAGACTCTCATATATGTTCGACCACGCGCCTTCCACAACCACTTGGCGCCCGTGACACGCGGTCCAAGGATATAAAAAGCGGAAGGTCGAGCGCGAATTAAAGAAAATAACGAGCAAGGGTGGAGATCAGGAGGCCCGTGGGTGCATATATCGCGGTGGTGAACAGTGTCCATTTTCGAATTCACGACAGCAATCATGAGGATAGTGTCCGTCTGTCTGGTGGTAGGACTCGCCCTGTACGTCCAGGGTGAATCGTTCGAGAGGAAACAGGAGGACGGGAGTGTCCTGGAGTGTGTGCTCGAGGACAACGCGATGGGATGCTTGAGAACGAGGCTCGCCAGAGACATCGATCGGATCGAGATGCAGGTGACCGGGGAGAAGAGCGAGACGCCGATGAGCGCGGTCATCGAGCAGGCTGGCAACTTTGTGGCCGAGATTGTTGACGACATGCAGAACCCAGCAAGGGCCGACGATCTCGAGGAACAGAGCGGCGAAGGTAAGTTACTATCAGAAATTCCGAGTAGGGGAGGGAACCCATTCATGTCATTCATGTGTAAGGTGTATCTGCTTTTTTTCTTTTTCTTTTTCTTTTTCTTTTTCTTTTTCTTTTTCGTTTTCTTTATTTTGTTGGAAGCACAGTATTCCTTTCCTTCTCGTGTCATAGTTAAACATAGTGTTAAATCGAAGAGAACCATAAATGCAATTGGCCGTAATTATTTACTAGCAAAAGAGTAACTCTTTCCAAGCTTTTATTCGTTTCTGATAAGAGAATTGGTAAATGGTAATGCAGGGATAATATTAGAGTAATATTAGAGGGTGTGGGATTAAAACTAATAACATGTAAAAGAGAATTTACAATTAATATGCTAGTATTAATCTTCAACATGGTGTTTTTATTATTTTAATTTAATGAATGCCATAGCTATCCTGAATATTAATTTTAGAAATGTGAAAGCTTGAAGAATGTTGTCTTATTCTAAATCAAATAATATTGTTCCCACACCACTAATTGTAAGACAAAATAATTCACCTGAAATTTGTGCATTTAGCATCGAGAATTTTAAAAATAAAAGTTCCAAATAAATAGTTGTCCATATTTGAATCTCTTTTTCTGCCTACAAATAATTTCGAGCCACGTGTTTGACCTACATTGCGAAATTAATATTACTGACCATTTCTCATTGAGAAACGAGAAATGATGTAAAAGAAAGAACTATTATAACGTATATTGTAATATTTGGATCTTTAGTGATAATTATGTCGCTGTCATACAGGAGTTTGTTAACGAAATAAATTAGTACGGGAAAAACACAGTGGAACAAGATCGAAGTGCATTAAAGGGAAGCACAAAGACATCACTTGTCGCTTCAAGTAACACATCTACATAGATCGTAATTTCAAATTAGATTACGCGAAGAATACAAAGTCGACCAGCTCGAAACGCACGATCGGATGTCGTTATAAACTGGGTAAACGGTCGCGGCGCGGCGTGTCTAACGTTCATAGAAGGTGTTGAAAGAAAGTTAACGCTTGTTCGAAGAAAGACAATTAACATGGGAATGATTATAGAAAACGAGCACTTGGCGACCAAGCGAATACGTGTCTTTAGGTCATTGGCGATCGCTTGAAATGCAACATCCAACATGTCACCG